>NC_045998.1:9922728-10012728 GCF_010909765.2 Amblyraja radiata | reverse complement strand
CACAGTATTCCAAATGTGGTCTCACTAATACTGTGTACAGCTGCAGCAAGACCTCCGTGTTTTTATACTCAATCCCCCTAGCAATAAAGGCCAAAACTCCATTGGCCTTCCTGATTGCTTGCTGCACCTGCATACTAACTTTTAGTGATTCATGTACTAATACCCCTAGATCCCTTTGCGTTGCATTACAACGCAGCTCCTCCTCATTTAGAAAATAACTTGCCCTATCATTTTTTTTCCCAAAGTGAATGACTTCACATTTATTAGTATTAAATTTCATCTGCCAAGTTGTTGCCCACTCACCTAGCTTATCTATATCCTTTTGCAGACTCTTCCTATCCTCCTCATCCCCTACTTTTCCTCCCATTTTTGTATCGTCCGCAAATTTTGATATATTACACTTGGTTCCCTCCTCCAAATCATTTATATAAATTGTGAACAACTGGGGTCCCAGCACCGACCCTTGCGGAACCCCGCTAGTTACCGGTTGCCATCCCGAGTATGAACCATTTATCCCCACTCTCTGCTTCCTATTTGTTAGCCAATCCTCTACCCATGCTAATATATTACCCCCAATCCCATAATTTTTTATTTTTAGCAATAGTCTCTTATGTGGCACCTTGTCAAAAGCCTTTTGGAAGTCCAAGTATACCACATCCACCGGTTCCCCTTTATCCACCCGGTTTGTTACTTCCTCAAAGAATTCGAGCAGATTCGTTAAACAGGACTTCCCCTTCACAAAACCATGCTGGTTCTGTCCGATGAAGTCATGTTTATCCAAGTGCCCCGTTAGTGTTTCTTTAATAATTGTCTCTAACATTTTACCCACCACCGATGTTAGACTAACCGGTCTATAGTTACCCGCCTTCTGTTTACTTCCTTTTTTAAATATAGGTGTTACATTGGCCATTTTCCAATCCACTGGGACCGTTCCTGCCTCCAGGGAGTTTTGGAAAATTATCACCAATGCATCCACAATCCCCACCGCTATCTCCCTCAAGACCCTTGGATGTAATCCATCAGGCCCAGGGGATTTATCCTCCTTCAGTCTCATTAATTTCCCTAATACCACCTCCTTGGTGATCTTAATAGTATTTAGCTCCTCCATTCCTACCGCCCCCTGTTTATCCAACGTTGGAATATTTTTTGTGTCTTCTATGGTGAAGACTGATACAAAATACTCGTTTAATGCCTTTGCCATTTCCATGTTCCCCACCAACAACTCTGCAGTCTTACCCTCCAATGGACCAACGTTCACCTTAGCCACCCTTTTTCTTTTTATATAGCTATAAAAACTCTTACTATTAGTTTTTATGTTGTTTGCTAAATTCCTTTCATAGTCTATTTTCCCCGTCTTAATTAATCTCTTAGTTATTTTTTGCTGACCTTTAAATGCTTCCCAATCCTCTACCCTCCCACTATCTCTGGCTACCTTATATGCCCTTGCCTTCAGCCGAATACTATCCTTTATAGTTTTACTGAGCCATGGCTGACTGTTCTTACCCTTACCCCTTTTTTTCTTCATAGGAATAAATTTTTCTTGAAGGTTATACAGTATACCCTTAAACGTACACCACTGCTCATGTACCGTCTTATTCTTGAGTCTGCTATCCCAGTCAACTTTGATCAGCTCAGTCCTCATACCTTCATAATCCCCCTTATTTAGACTAAGCACCCTAGCCTGAGTTTCAACCTGCTCCCCTTCTATTTGAATATGGAATTCGACCATATTGTGGTCACTTGTTCCCAACGAGTCCCTAACTATGACATTTTTAATTAATCCTGCTTCATTACACAGGACCAGATCCAAGATTGCCTCCCCCCTTGTCGGTTCGGTGACATACTGTTCTAGGAACCCGTCTCTAATACATTCTATAAACTCTTCCTCTAGTCTACCCTGCCCAGTTTGGTTTGCCCAATTAATATGAAAATTGAAGTCCCCCATGATTACAGCAGTTCCCTTTTTACATGCGTCAACTATTTGCAGATTTATGTTCTGACTAACAGCGTCACAGCTATTTGGAGGTCTATAAATTACACCCACTAGTGTTTTTTTCCCCTTATTATTCTCTATCTGTACCCAAGCTGTTTCACTATCCTGATCCTTCAACGCAATATCCTTCCTCTCTATTGCCGTTATTCCCTCCCTTATTAAAAGGGCCACCCCTCCTCCCTTTCTTTCCTGTCTATCTTTCCTAATTGTCGAGTACCCCTCTATATTTAACTCCCAGTCCTGATCTCCTTGCAGCCATGTCTCCGTAATGGCCACGATATCATAACTATATATACTTAATTGCACCGTTAATTCATTTATCTTATTACGAATACTCCGTGCATTTAGATAAAGCACTTTCAGATGATTTTTACTACCCTTCCTTTCCGTTTTTGCCCCTTTTACATCTAGATCTTTATCTTCACAAATTCTGTCTCCTGTCACATTTTGAATTTCCGCTTCCCCACTGATACCCTGCTCTATTTCCTCTACCCCTGCCGTTATTACCCCCCTTGATACCTCCCCCCCGCTACTTAGTTTAAAGACCTCTCTACTGCCCTAGTTATATGATTTGCCAGGACCCCAGTCCCAGCACCGTTCAGGTGAAGTCCGTCCTTACAGAACAGATCCCCCCTGTCCCAGTACTGGTGCCAGTGGCCCAAGAAACCAAACCCATTATTCCCACACCAGTCTTTGAGCCACGCATTTAGCTTTTTAATTTTACGTACCCTCGCCGATTTGGCCCGTGGCTCAGGTAGCAATCCGGAGATCAGTACCCTCGAGGTTCTGCTTTTTAATTTATTCCCTAACTGCTCAAACTCCTTCAGCAGATCCTCCTTCCTCGTCCTTCCTATGTCATTGGTCCCCACATGGACCACGACCACTGGATCCTCCCCCTCCCTCTGCAAATTTCTCTCCAGCATCGCAGAGATATCCTTAACCCTAGCACCGGGTAGGCAACACAGCCTTCGGGACATGTTCTGCTGGCCGCAGAGAACCTTATCTACCCCCCGAATAATACTATCCCCTATCACTACGGCATTTCTTCTAACTCCCCCCTCTTGAATGGCCTCCTGATCCACGGTGCTGCAGCCAGGTTGCTCATCCCTCCCACAGCCCCTGATCCCGTCCTTACATTGAGTAAGAGCCTCGGTCATGCTCGTCAGGGACAAGGGCTGTGGCTCCTGCCGCATCTCCTCCTGGTTCCCCCTACCTGCCTCGCTTATGGCCACACCTTCCTTTCCTTGCTCACTGCCTACTGAATTAGTTAAACTGGTCGGTGTGACCATCCCCTGGCACAAAACATCCAGGTAATACTCCCCCTCCCTGATGTACCGCAGCTTATGAAGTTGGGTCTCCAGCTCATCAATGCGGAGCTGGAGTTCCTCTAGCCTCAAACACTTACTGCAGCTGTAGGGATCTTCTACATCAATGGTGTCGACAAATTCCCACATCTCGCAGTATTGGCACATCTCCTGACCGCCCATCTTATATAGGTAATTAACTGGTCCTGTTTAAGAATCCCCTACTGTATTGATACACCCCTTATTTATATAATCCTACCTCCTATAAATGGGAAAGTACTCACCCCAGCCGTAAATTACCTACTGGTTTGGCTGTCTAGTGGTAATTCCGTCCGCTCTTCCTGTCTGGTCCACTGCTCCCTTGCAGTGCGAGGCAAACCTCTTTGCCTCTGTTAGTCTCTGTTAGTCTCTCGAGCCGCGGCTCCGTCCGTCCTCCCTCGGCGACAGCACCTGTGGCACCGCGGTCGTGACGTCCCTTCCGTTCCTGCAGAGCCTTCCTGTCCTGGGCGGAGTCTGCAGCTAACTGTGTGCTCACGTCCGTTAAATCAAACGAACCTTGCTACTGCACACCCCAGGCGAATGGTGAGAAAGGCCTCAATCAGGAAGTGGTGTGCCTCAATCAGTCTCTGCAAGTGGTGTGCCTCAATCAGTCTCTGCAAGTGGTGTGCCTCAATCAGTCTCTGCAAATTAGATCAGTCTCTGCCTGCAAACTGTGATCACCCCACATCACATGGTCTGACTCTGCTGGGTCCTAGTGCTACTCCCTCCACCTCCTACAATGAACACCCATCACTAGGGAAGGGTCTACCCCGTCCCTATATTTTCATCATGTCACCCCGACCACACACCCACTAGTTAAAATTCACTCCATCGCAGGGGACAGACTTCTGACCTCCATCGCAGGGGACAGACTTCAGACCGACATACGCTACAAACCAACTGACTCACAGGCTATCTGGACTACACGTCTTCCCACCCTGCCCCCTGTAAAGACTCCATCCCCTACTCCCAATTCCTCCGCATACGCCGCATCTGCTCCCACTATGAGACGTTCCACACAGGGCATCGGAAATGTCCTCGTTCTTCAGGGAACGGGGATTCCCCTCCGCCACCATAGATGAGGCTCGCACCAGGGTCTCATCCATACCCGCAACACTGCTCTCTCTCCCCATCCCCGCACTCGCAACAAAGGCAGAGTCCCCCTAGTCCTCACCTTTCACCCCACCAGCCGGCAAATACAACAAATAATCCTCCGCCATTTCCGCCACCTCCAACGTGACCCCACCACTCGCCACATCTCCCCATCTCCCCATATGTCTGCCTTCCGCAAAGACCGCTCCCTCCGCAACTCCCTTGTCAATTCTTCCCTTCGCTCCCGTACCACCCACTCCGCGGGCACTTTCCGTTGCAACCGCAATAAGTGCAACACCTGTCTCTTCACCTCCCCCTTCGGCTCCATTCAAGGACGCAAGCAGTCGTTCCAGGTGCGACAAAGGTTCACCTGTATCTCCTCCAACCTCATCTACTGCATCCGCTGCTCTACATGTCAGCTGATTTACATCGGGGAGACTAAGCGGAGGTTGGGCGATCGTTTCGCCGAACACCTCCGCTCAGTACGCAATAACCTACCTGAACTCCCGGTGGCTCAGCACTTCAACTTCCCCTCACATTCCCAATTCGACCTCTCTGTCCTGGGTCTCCTCCATTGCCAGAGTGAGCAACACCGGAAATTGGAGGAACAGCACCTCATATTCCGCCTGGTTTGCTTGCGTCCGGATGGCATGAACGTTGAATTCTCCCAGTTTTGCTAGCCCTTGCTGTCTCCTCCCCTTCCTTAACCCTCGAGCTGTCTCCTCCCATCCCCCCGCCCTCGGGCTCCTCCTCCTCCCTTTTTCCTTCCTTCTCCCCCCACCCCCCACCAGTCTGAAGAAGGGTTTCGGCCCGAAACGTCGACAATTTCCTTCGCTCCATAGATGCTGCTGCACCCGCAGAGTTTCTCCAGCATTTTTGTGTACCGTTGAAATTCACTGCTGTTTTTTTATTGACTTTTTTTGCAGAGGTGCCCGAGGCAGGATTAGGCATTCGACTCAACAAGCCTTCTCCGCCATTCAATCGCGGCTGATCTATCTCTCCCTCCCAAACCCATTCTCCTACCTTATCCCCATTAACACAGACACCCGTTCTATTCAATAATCTATCTAGCTCTGCCTTAAATATATCCCTTAACTTGGCCCCCACTACCTTCTGTGACAAGCAACTCCGCAGATTTACCCCCCACTGACGAAATACATTGCTCCCCGTCTCCTCTTATAATGATCTCCTTTAGTTCTGAGGCTAGCTCTGGTGATCGAATCTCCGACTGGTGGAAACATCATCTCCACATTCACTCTATCCAAGCCTTTCACTATTCTGTACGTTTCAATTAGATCCCCCTTACATTCTTCTATACTCCAGTGAGTACAGGGCCAGTGCTATCAAACGCTCATCATATGTTAACCCACTCAGTTCTGGGGTTATTTTTGTAAACAAGAACATAGATTTAAGATGAGTAGGGATAGGTTTTGTAGGAACCTGAGTTGCCAGGAACAAGTTGCCAGGTGACGTGGTTGGGACAGGTACAGTATCAACATTTCAAATAAATTGGACAGGTGCATGGATGCTAAATATTTAGAGGAAATGTTTAGAGGGATATTAGCCAAGCACAGAAAATGGGACTAGCTTTGATGGGGTATATTGGTCAGGATGGATGAGTTGGACCAAAGTGCCTGTTTCACAGAGCCATGATTCTATGACTCTATGCCTGTGGCACTCAACAGGTCAGGTAGGTACTATAACAGCATTTAAGAAGAAGGCGGTACGTCTTACAGCGGCAGTGACTCAGGTTCAATCTTGACTCTTATTGATGTATGTATGGAGTTTGTACATTCTCTCTGTGACCACCTGGGTTTCTCCGGGTGCTCTGGTTTACCCACACACTCGAAAGACGTACAGATTTGTAGATTAATTGGCTTTGATAAAATTGTAAATTTCCCCTAGTGTGCAGGGTGGTGCTAGTGTGACCACTGGTTAGTGGAGCCAGCACCGCCATTCTTTGTGATCGTAGCTGATCGTCCCCTATGGTCGTAGCTGATCGTCCCCTATTATGGTTGTTTTGTAATACGGTTAACACTGTACCTTAATTGGTACACGGACAATAAAAAAACCTTTGAACCCTTTGAAATTTGACTAGCAGTGATGGGCATATTGGTCAGCATGAGTTAGTTGGTCCGAGGAATCCTTTCATCCTTTCCTGTTGAAAACTTAAAACTTAGATACTAAACAGGCTGAGCAGGTGTTGACAGATGTACAAAACAATCTCAGGACAATCTCAAGAGGTATTTCAGAAATACCAGATAAACAGAATTTCACAACTCGTTTAAAATAGCCAAATTAATGTGCAGCTGTGTGAAATGTAATTGGCAACATCAGAATTTCGTGAGGTATAAATAAACGCGAGCGGGGTCCTTGAGCTCCTGGCAGTGACGATCTACCTGGGACCATTGTCAGTACAGGCGGCATCTTTATGTCCCACTGACATCAGCGATGGGGGTTAGTGACTTGGAACGGATACGTACACTTTTCAAAGTCCAGTATTACTTTGATTACATCATTACAGTCATCGGACTGCTCAGTATGTCGCTTTAACTGCTGGCCATTTAACAACGCTGAGGGCTTGAATTTTGAAGCTGTTCCTACTGGTCAGAGTGAAGTTTTGACCGGGGTTTGTCCATCTAAAGTATCCGCCACGAAACACAACTCCACAGCAGGTCTCTAAGTTTACTTCAAGAAGTTGCATATTTTGCCCTGTGTTAGTTGATATCATTTAGAGTAAGTCTGCGCTTAATGCCTACGGGGAACTGAAGATGGTCGCCGATGGTAGGGGGAGATGAAACACTCGGTTTGGCTAAGAAAGTGGCGCAGTGCGCAGTCCCTGCGTGGCTCCTGCGGTGATGTTTTGTAAAAAATGCTGCCTCCGTGTACAGAAATTCTCACATTTAATGCCACTGAATGGCCAGAATTATAATCCATTGTTTGCCGAACACCCGAACATTTGTTAGGACGGTTTCCGAAGTGTGTAGTAATTCGGGATGGGGATTACTACAGCACAGGGCCTTTCTCCCGGTATACACGTGCACTGAATCATCCATTATCAAAGGTGGCGATCAGTACAGGGGTTCTACTGGACACGGCTACTCCATCTCACCCCCACTGAACGCCAGCCCACATTCAATGGACGGCCGCTGGTTGCACTCAGCACCTCGAGGTTTTCGCATTCGTTCTGTGGTAATTAATGGATCGATTCATTTGTTAATTACATATTATCAGTGTGTATTGAATTTAAACCAGCTTGTGGCTGCAAGTAAGAATGTAATGATTCCGTTCTCGATACACATGACAATTGAACACTCTTGACAACTCCGCGTTCAAAATACATTTTTTGTCATTGTATTCTGTTTAATGCCCCTGTCCCACTTAGGATACCTGAACGGAAACCCCTGGAGACTTCTGGAAGTTCCCGGAGGTTTTTGTCTCTCTCCGTACCTGCTTCCACTACCTGCAAACTCCGGCAACCACCTGCAACCCCCGGGAACCGCACGGAAACCTAGGGTGGGGCGCAAAGACTCCAGCGGTGTCCGCTCAGGTTTCCTACGTGGGACAGGGGCATTAGTGTATCTCAGTTTTATGCCGGGTTAATAATTGTTGCGTTGCAAGTTTAATAATGGGTTATGATAAGTGGATCGTATGTGAGTGTTTTAGCAAGTTTTTGAGTGAATTATTCAGCAACCTCCCTTAATTAGTTGATGTTGGTAGCATAGGTGGTGAGAGCAGTTATGAGAAGATTTGCTCTGGTTCAAAAGCTGTCTGTGTTCATTTCCTCACAGGTAATTTAGTGGCGATCATTATAGTTGGAATAGGATATTGCGGGCTGTCTCGATGCATCACCTACTAAATACAAAAATATGTCCAGAAATCAATTTTCGTGACCCGCGTCTCGGTACTACATGAAATGTTGTACAGATTTGGATGAAATATAATTGAGAAGGAAGTCATAACTCGTCGGTGCCAAAAGTTGCACATTAATTAATTAAACTAATTATAAAATGCGCTGAAAAGTAATCGCCATCTAGTGTCCCATGCCCATATTACACCATGCGAGCATATTTCCGTGTTGCAGTCCATTTAATACATTTATGTGTGACTTGTGAATATTACTGTAATCATATATAATTATGTACAATATTATTATATACAAATAATATTCGCCCTCCGAACAGCTGATAATGTCCTGTTTCCGTTACCATCCTTACTTTTGTGCATATCGTTCACGAATTATTCCTTGTCTCTCCACATCACCGTTTATATATCTCGCTTCCTTTATCACTAGCCAGTTTGAAGGAGGGTGGCGAGCCGGAACTCTACCCATTTCTTTTCTCCAGAAATACTGCCTGTTCCGCTGAATGTCTCCAGCTTTTTGTGTCTATCTTCGGCTGACGTTTAATTCTCAGTTGGGGTGGTACAATCACAAAAGATCAGGTCGAGTGGGCGAATACGTGGGTAAATAAAAGAGAGGGAGGAGAAAATTGCATCGGTTGTTATATGTCCGACTAATAAGGTAGGTGAACTAAAAACATTAACAAGCCCTAGGCACGACTACATTGTTGTCATCGCTGAGTCAGGAACCATAGAGTCATAGAGGTACACAGAACGGAAGCATGCTCTTCGGGGCAACTCGTCCACGTCGCCCAATACGTCTAAATCCGCTAATTCAATTTACGCACGTTTGACATAAAAGTTATTGAACTTTCTATCTATGTACCCGTCCAAATATTAATATTGTGAATTGGTCACCTTCCTCTGACAGATCGTTTCACATATCCAAATTCTCTGCGTGAAAATGAGACCCTCGGGTCCTCTGTAAATCTTTGTCCGCTCACAATAAAGCTCTGCTCTGACGCACTAGACTTGCCACTCTTGAAAATAAAGAAAATCCACCTCATCTGCACCGATAGGGATTTTCCATCCTTCCAGAACATAAGCCCTGTCCCCCTGCGCTCGATGAAATAAAAGGATAGACCATGGAGCCTGTCCGAATATGCTCCAGTCTTGGTCCGATCTATGTGGATCATTTTTAGCCGTTTCTAGATTAAATACATTAATCTTACTGATGGGCGACGAGAACAGCGAACAACACTCGATGGGTAGGCTCAATAACGGGTTTACAGTATCCACGACGCCATACAATCTATAATCAATGCCTTGACGTATGAACGAGTCTTATCAATACCGTGTCTACTTGTACCTCACTTATCAGGAGTTATTGACTTGTAACCTTCTGACTCAATGATCGACATCACTCCACAAGGCCCTATCGTTTACGATGCAAGTCTTAACTTGGTTCAAATTTTCAAAGTGAAAATATTTGCACGTGTCTGAGTTAAATGCAACTATAATCCCTGGACCACTTCTCTAGTTCATCTGGATTCTGTTGCCAGCTTAGCTAACCCAGTTCACTCCGCCGCCATTTCATTTGTGGCATCCAGAAGATTACTGACGACGATTCCATCATTGCTATCCGGAACAGTAATAAAGATGGCAAATTACACCGGAGCCTAATGCGATCCCATTTGCACCGCCATGCTTACAATCTGAACAACTCGTAATCAGTATTACGCCCCGCCTCATTTAACCGAACCAATGTTGTTCCGAATCGGCCTAGTCACCTTAAATCGTACACGATCTAACCTTCAACACGAAATAACCACGCGGGCCAATGTCAGCCACCCTGCCCACGATATAACTTCTCATCATCGTTTCGAAAAAAAAATGTTTGTGCAGGTTCGTGACCCAACTCACGGAACTACATGAATGTTTTACAAATTGTGTAAAAAAGATTATATAAATCATCCATGAATCTCGTCAAGAACAAAACCTGCACATTTTTAAATACATTTAAGGAAAACCTGAACATTTTCGAGTAGCTTTTGTCCGATCAAAGCACGTTTATCATTAAATCAGGCGCCAATTGGCCAATTACATGCTTTGTTTCAGGCTAGCTAGGCAGGAAGCACACATCATGGCTGAGAGAACCTCTACTGATTGAAAAATTGTGAATCAACTGGAACTAAAAGGTAAGATCTAAGGTCTGAATTTATGGAAATTAATCTGTATGGACTTTAATTAATTTAATTACACCCTTTAATTATTCTGAAAAAATGAGATTTGGAGGCTGTACATTAATTCATTCGCATATTCATTCATTCATTCATTCATTCATTCATTCATTCATTCATTCATTCATTCATTCATTCATTCTATCATTCTATCATTTATTCATTCATTCATTCATTCAATCATTCATTCAATCATTCATTCACTCATTCATTCATTCATTCATTCATTCATTCATTCATTCATTCATTCATTCATTATACATTCATTCATTCATGAAGTTGAGGCCCTAAATTATGTGTATCCATAACAAAGTAAATTACATTTGTCATTAATGTTGCTTATTGAAGGCAAATAAGTCTTCTTTAAGATCTAATCGCGGAGCTGCATGTGGTCACTTACCGAGAAAAAGTGCTCCGACCGCGGTGCCTATGCACTTAACATAGTGAAGCCGCGGTCTCTGTTAAGAAGCGGCCGAATCGCGACCGCGGAAGCCGCGGTGTGTGTTGAGATCATCTCCGAGGGGGTAGGCTGTACATAGTCCCTCCTCAGCGGGCGTTTCCAGGCCCCGACCACGAAAGATAACCGGAGGAATATTGACTGCATTTATAGGCTTCCATCGGAGTGAGAAATGGTCAGAAATGGTTGATGTTTATGTTGAAATCAATTGGTGAATGTGAACTTGAACGAACTAATTGATCTATGGTAGTAATTTAGTAACTTAACCTCATTTACATTAGGAAGAGGTTGACAATTTTTGAATTGCCTGCCGACTTAATGACTATGAGATATTTTTCTTCTGAAGCCTCTGCCCCTCCACTTGAACACGAACTAACTTATCTATGGCAGTAAATAATAATGTGAGTCGCATTGACATTAAGAAGAGGTTGCATTTTATGAATAGAAGTTCATGCAGACTTAAGTACTATGAGATATTTATTTATCTGGCTATTCTGCAGTCTCTGCCCTTCCGCTAGAACTAACTTATCTATGGCAGTAAATTACAGTGTAAGTCTCACTGACATTAAGATGTTGACATTTTATGAATTGAACTCCATGCAGATGTTTTTTTTCTGTAGCTTCTGCCCCCCCCCCCCACTCTTCAGAGCCCCATGCACATTCACACACAGAAGGGTTTTGTGTGGACATGCATTGTAGGCACTGAGACATAATGCACACTAATTTGATCATTTGCTGACTTGCCATCCCATCTACCTGGGCATGGGTACATGTATAAGTTCCCCATTGATATGATGATATTGTCTTACACAATGTAAAACATGAACATATGTAAAATACTCCCTCCCTGGCACATATTATCTTCTATAATTATGAGGCAACAACGATTCCCTGGTTATCATGCAGAGTGCTATCGTCACTTCTACAACGTAACAACAATATATCGAGCCGTAGCAGGGTCTAGAAAGAAGAACGGTAATGATAGGACTCAAACAATAATTATTTGTATTTATGTTCATATGATATTAATTTGAACAATTAAAAGATATATTTGAGGGTCTTGGTTTATTTTACATTTCATTCCTTTTCTGTTTTCATTTTCCTCTTTCAATTGATTTCAAGACGCTGAAAAGCCCGAAGCAGGCGAATCAGCTAAAGAGACAGTTCCTGATGGTGAAGCTGATGATCCGGCGCCAAGGACAAAGAGATTGCTTCTCCTTGTCAACAAACAGCAATTGCCCAGCACTCTGACCGCAGTAGATGAAGCTAGATACAACATGTTCCTTTTGTTAACAAAATCAGAGGTACTTCTTCCACCAACAGCACACTCTCTGAGAAAGCGGCATGAGATGAAATTACCAGACTGCTGTACGTTCAAAATGCCTGGAACAGTTTCCATAGATTCCATGTCCAAAGGGACATGGGTGGAAAATTGTAGGTGGTGAATTAGACTTTGACTCGGGGTGATCTGCCTCCAGCCCCAAGCACGTTGCTATAAGGAACATACTGTTCATGCAAGAAAATAAACTGTGAGAAATCAAGTGCAGGGAAATAAAGATGCTCACGTCAGCAGCATGGTGTGCCATGTGCAGATTTATGTAAGTGTGTTGACTGCAGAAACTCTATTATTGCAAAAGACTTGGAATCTGATGTAGAATATTCCGATGAAGATTATATGTAATGTGAACAAATAAATTGGGGAAATAAATGATTAAGTGATGTTTTATTTTAATGTCGATCGTTTCACTGCTTATTTGGTCAAATTATTTAAACAATGAGTGAATTACATATGGTAATTGCGTGCTGGTGCATGACAAAGCGACGGTGCACCCACCCATCCACACATACATCCACACACACACACCCATCCGTAGGCACACATACATGCATACATACATGCACACATACATCCACAAATCCACACACACATCCACACATACATCCCCACACCCACAAAGATACATCCACACATACATACACACATCCACACATCCATCCGCACACACATACATCCACACACACATACATCCTCACATCCATCCGCACGCACACATACATGCACACATCCATCCGCACACACATACATCCACACATATACATCCATCCACACACACATACATCCACATACACATCCACACATACATACACACATCCATCCATTCGCACATACATCCATCCACACATACATACACACTTACATCCTCACATCTACAAACACACGTTTGACAGGTATACACAGACACACACACACAAACTACAGATACTCAAACATTGCAACAGTTTTGGAGTTATTTTAGGTTAAAGGTAATAGCCCTCATTTGCAAAGGACTTCTGCGGCAGTCTCATTCAAAAACACACTCACAATAATATTCATTATATTATTTGTGTACTTAATTATATATGATTACAGTCATATTCACAAGTTACATATATATGTAGTAAATGGACTGCAACCCGGAAATAGGCTCCCCATGGTGTAATATGGGCATTGGACATTAATTAATTTGCAACCTTTGGCAATGACGAGTTATGAATTCCTTCTCAATTCTATTTCATCTAAATCTGTGCAAAATTTCATATAGGTCCGAGACGTGGGCCACGGAAATTGATTTCTGGACACATTTATTATGCTCGGCCCACAGCCTAAACACGGAAAATAGTAGCGGGAGTAGCTAATTCGGCACTACGAGACAGCACCGCCATTCAATATGATCATGGCTGAACATCCAAAATCAGTATCCCGTTTCTGCTTGTCCCCATTACCCACGATTCCTTTAGCCCTGAGAGCTAAATCTAACTCTCTGTTGAAAACATCCAGTGAAATAGACCCTACTGCGGTCTGTGGCAGATTATTCCTCAGATTCACAACTCTCTGGGTGAAAAAGTGTTTCATCATCTCTGTCCTAAATGACCTACTCCTTATTCTTAAACTATGACCCATAGTTCTAGACATCTCCGACATAGGGAACATTTTTTCTGCATCTATCATTTCCAATCCGTTAAGAATTGTGTATGTTTCTATAAGGTCCCCGATTATCCTTCTAATTTCCTGCCAATATAATCCATGTCGACCCATTCTTTCATCATATGTCATTCCCGACATCCCAGGATTTAAGCTGGTGATGGTTCTCTGCGCGTGCTCAATAGCAAGAATGTATTTCCTCAAAGAAGAAGACCAAAACTGCACACAATGCTCCAGGTGCGGTCTCACCGTGACCCTGTACAACTACTGTTATACCACATTCCTCCGATGCTCAAATCAACCCGCTGTGAAGGCCAGCATGCCTGTTGCTTTCTTCACTGCATGCTGTACCTGCATGCTTACTATCAGTGACTGATGTACAAGCACACACAGGTCTCGTTGCACTTCAATTAGTCTCGGGTCTGAGCCTCGCGGTAATCCACTAGTCACTGCCTACCATTCTGGAAAGGAGCAGTTATTGTCCACTCTTTGTTTCCTGTCTGCCAACCAGTTCTATGTCAATAACCTACCCCCAATAACATGTGCTCTAATTTTGAACACTAATCTCCTGTGTGGGATCTTCTCAAAGGCTTTCTGAAAGTACAGATACACCACATCAACAGTCTCACCCTTATCCATTCTACTTCTTACAACCACAAAAACTCCAGATGATTAGTCAGGCATGAGTTCCCCTTCATAAATACAAATATATGAATATCCACATATCCATGAATTTAACATTTATTCGTATATTAAATCTTTAGATATTGTCTTGGCACAAGGATACAATGTTCTCAATTGTCTTCCGATACTACACCTCGTAATTCTTTGATATAGAAGCCACTGCGGTGGTGTCGGCTGCGAACTTGTAAAGTGAGTTGGATTAGTAGTTGGCCGCAGAGTCATGAGTCTAGAAGGAGCATAGTAGGGGTCTACGAACGCATCATTTTAAGGCAGCAGCGTTGAAAATTAGCGTAGAGCACAACTTGGCACGTAGCCAGATTGATTGTGGCCTGGATGTACAGGATGCAGTTGCAGAAGGTTGTGCTAAATCCTGTTTCTACGAGTTTGGAGATAAGCTTGGTTGGGTTAATGGTATTTGATGCAGAGTTGCAGTATATGATTAGGAGTCTGACGTAGGTGCCCTTCTTCTCCAGGTGTTCCAATGATGAGTGCAGGACTGCGGAATGTGATCAGCCCTGGACATGTGGCGGCGCACAAGTGGACAGCCAAAGTATGAAGTAAAATATATGTAAAGTCTACTTAACTCCGAAACAATGCATAGTTTAAATGTCTCCGATAAAGTAGATGGGATGTCAGGAACCCAGCTGAGCTGAAGAGAGGACCGTCCAGTTGTCTGATAAGTGCTGAGAAGAAACTGTCCCTGAGTCCGGAGACATAGGTTTTGAAATTCTGCACATCTTGGCTGACGGGACTGGGTTGAAAAGGGAGTGACCGGTGTGAAGATGGTCATTGATGATGCTGCTGGTCTGGGCGAGGCAGCGTCATGTTTAGATGGTGTTAATGAAGGGAAGTTGGTTTTGCTTAAGCGTCTGGGCAACGTCCACAACGCTGCAATTTCTTCGGTCCTTAAATTGAGCTGTTCACAAACCATAGGTGGACACAGAAAGCTGGAATAACTCAATAGGTGAAACGGCATATCGGGAGAAAAGGAATGGGTAAAGTTTTGTGTCGAAACCGTACTTCAGACAAATAGTCAGGGGAAAGGGAAACGAGATGTATAGACGGCGATGTAGAGTGATATACATCCTAATGGTTGCCTTTGATCGAAACATAGAAACATAGAAAATAGGTGCAGGAGTAGGCCATTCGTCTCTTCGAGTCTGCACCGCCATTCAATATGATCATGGCTGATCATCCAACTCAGTATCCTGTACCTGACTTATCTCCATACCCCCTGATCCCTTTAGCCACAAGGGCCACATCTAACTCCCTCTTAAGTATAGCCAATTAAATGGCCTCAACTACCTTCTCTAGTAAATAATTCCAGAGATTCACCACTCTCTGTGTGAAAAATATTTTTCTCATCTCGGTCCTAAAAGATGTCCCCCTTATCCGTAAACTGTGACCCCTTGTTCTGGACTTCCGCAACATCGGGAACAATCTTCCTGCATCTAGCCTCTCCAACCCCTTAAGAATGTTGTAAGTTTCTATAAGATCCCCCCTCAATCTTCTAAATTCTAGCGAGTATAAGCCGAGTCTATCCAATCTTTCTTCATATGAAAGTCCTGACATCCCAGGAATCAGTCTGGTGAACCGTCTCTGTACTCCCTCTACGGAAAGAATATCTTTCCTCAGATTAGGAGACCAAAACTGTACGCTATACTCCAGATGTGGTCTCACCAAGACCCTGTACAACTGCAGTAGAACCTCCCTGCGCCTATACTAAAATCATTTTGCTATGAATGCTAACATACCATTCGCTTTCTTCACTGCGTGCTGTACCTGCATGCCTATTTTCAATGAAAGAATGGTTTCAATGTCTGAAGAAGGGTTTCGGCCTGAAACGTTGCCTATTTCCTTCGCTCCACAGATGCTGTTGCACCCGCTGAGTTTCTCTAGCTTTTTTGTGTACCTGCCTACTTTCAATGACTGGTGTACCATGACACCCAGGTTTCGTTGGATCTCCCCTTTTCCCAATCGGCCACCATTCAGATAACAGTCTACATTCCTGTTTTTGCCACCAAAGTGGATAACCTCACATGTATCCACATTATACTGCATCTACCATGCATTTGCCCACTCACCCAGCCTATCCAAGTCACCTTGCAGCCTCCTAGCATCCTCCTCACCGCTAACACTGCCGCCCAGAATTGCCTACTCTCTCGTTGGTTCCTCTACATGTTGGTTTAGAAAACTATCCCGAATACATTCCAAGAAATCCTCTTCCTCAGCACCCCTGACAATTTGATTCACCCAATCTATCACCCAACCTTCATAGTAACCACAGCTAGTTTGAAGAAGCATATGCAATATGTTCATCGAAGTACATTCCAAATGTTAATGTATTTAGAGTTTGGTAAATGGTGACAATGTCTGTGCCGCTTCTCTTCCATGTGCACGTAAAGGTCAGACGCTCAATTCAACAACAATTCAAGAGATCGCTATGAATGATCAGATCCAGAAATACACTACCTCATCGAACAAAGTAATACCCCTTTCTTAGTTTTGCAAGTGACACTATATGTCATTGCACTTGTCAAATGTGATCCTCGTCCTGCATTAGAACTATTCAATCTTCTATATCCCTGTATAAAATCTAAGGTTGTTCTATTACAGTTGGAGAAGAGTCATAATAAATCTAAAAATAATAATTGTTTGCAACATCCGTTGAGGTGCCTAATTCACTGTACAATGATGCAATGAGCGAAAGTTGGTGACGGGTTCTTTGTTCAGTGGACTGTGTCTGAGGTGACTGAAGTGACGGTCGCACTAATTGTCATAGTCGACGTGCCCTGATTGTATAATAGGGCTCGAAACCAAACACCAGTGGATCAAAGGAGTTAGCGCATTAACCAAATTCGCTGCTTTGGATGAAAAATGGGATATTCAGCAATTTACTACATAGCGAGCATTTACTATCCTGTTCTTGTCGCGATTGGAATACCGGGTAAGAAATAGAAGCTGACTCTTTTTGGTGCGTTTCTTTCTTGTTAACCCCTGGCGTGTGTTAAAACGTCGACCATTATGTCCATCACATGTGTTTATCGCATCATTTTCAGGTTTCAAGCTTATGGAGTCTCGCAATGTTTACTCTTCGATTTACATATGTAACCCGTTGTAAACATAAACTGACTGGCGCTGGTGTTTTTGTGGCCAACATTTGATCCCGCTGTAATTTCAAAAATCATTTCTGATGCATGTTTTACGTTGATACAATATGCAGGGTAGATAGTCAGAACACGTTTCTTTGTGGGTGAAAGAGTCAACTACTAGAGGACATAGACTTAATTTGAGAGGGGTAAATTTTAAGTTAGCTGTGCGTGATAAGTTTTTGCCCAGTGAATGCCGAATACTTGGAATGCGCTGCCAAAGCTCTGATGGTTTAAAATTTGATGTCTGCTTATCAACGACTTTTAGATTGGATCATGAAGATGGAGGGATCGAAGACAATAGATCACGTACATGCAAAGTTTATTAGATTAACTTGGCATAGTGTACGACACAGACTTCGAGGGCTGATGCCATCTACATGTAATTCATGGTTCCATGTGTACTATACTTGGACTTTTACAGAAGGAAGGGACAAATAACCGGAAGCTCAATTATTTTCCATGCTATATATTGATTTTCATTAATTTATGTATAAACCGTTGTAAGAATTATTCATTCTTTCATAGACATGAATAATTAAAATATTTTAATCGCGTGTTCTTTAATTAATGTGATGGAAATACATATGTGCAATGCTCTGGATTTCGCATGATGTCCGCTATCTGACACAAACAAATCCTTCCAAGTCCAATGGACTAACTCAGAAGGACGGCTCCGCGTGAGCCACGCCTCTTGTTGAAGCCAACAGGACATATTCTCGTGGTGACCTTTATGCACGGCTACGGACGCACGGTCGCTTCCGATGCCTCACGAGGCTTTGATGATCATCTCTACGTTGGCCGATCCTCTTATAAACGTAAAACGCTGAGCGATGTTCCCAAACCTGGTTAATTTACTGATAACATCTTGTCTAACTGAGGTAAGAAACTGTAATATATTTCTTGTAGCTCACTTTTGATACCCGACCTATGTCACCGACATTTTTATGCATTACTGCTTTGCAATAATTATCAATTGCTACCATAGTAAAGTGTTATTTGTTAGTTCATACCTAAGTTTAAAGCAATCATGGTTCTTTTCTAGTTCAAGTTCAAGTTCAAATGAGTTTATTGTCATGTGTCCCTGATAGGACAATGACATTCTTGCTTTGCTTCAGCTCACAGAAAATACTTGGCATTTACTACAAAACAGATCAGTGTGTCCATATACCATTATATAAATATATACACACATGAATAAATAAACAGATAAAGTGCACATAACAGATAATGGATTATTAATAATCAGAGTTTTGTCCGAGCCAGGTTTAATAGCCTGATGGCTGTGGGGAAGTAGGCATTCCTGAACGTGGTTGTTGCAGTCTTCAGACTCCTGTACCTTCTACCTGAAGGTAGCGGGGAGATGAGTGTGTGGCCAGGATGGTGTGGGTCTTTGATGATACTGCCAGCCATTTTGACTAATTCGACAAGCTGGATGGAGAAAATGTGTTTATATGAAATAGGCCATTATTATTCCGAAATTATTTGAAGTGATAACAGAGGCCGATGCATATTCGTGGCCCTTTCATAGCAATTGTCCGCTATCTACCCTTTGGGAATTTTTTTCCCGTTAATTTCATCATATTACATTAATAATAATAATTATTATTATTATTATTATTATGCATTTTATTTTCTAGAGCATTTCTGGACACCCAAGGACACCTTACAGGACATAAAATCACAATACATTTATCAATATTAAAAAAAAACAAAAAAAAAAACAAAAATACACAAAACATTTTAAGTCATTAAAATCAGGGTGAACATGGTGGAAGTTATGTCGGGTATGCTAATCTAAACAGGTGTTTTGAGTTGTGATTTGAATTGATCGATAGTGTTCAGGTGACGGATGGGAGGTGAGAGAGTGTTCCGGAGACGTGGTGCAGAGCGGCTGAAGGCTCTGGCACCCATGGTGCTGAGTACAAATGTGGGGACAGTTAAAATTGCAGCTGAGGAGGAACGAAGTGACCGGGAAGGAGTGTATGGTAGCAGCAGGTCAGAGAGGTATTGGGGAGCAAGGTGGTGTAGGGCTTTGAAGGTCAGCAGTAAAATCTTGTAGTTAATCCGGTGGTGCACAGGGAGCCAGTGGAGCTGAGTGAGGATGGGTGTGATGTGGTCCGATGATCTGGTGCGGGTGATGATCCGGGCTGCAGAGTTCTGAATGCATTGGAGGCGATGAAGAAGTTTATTGGAGGTGCAAGTGAGGAGGGCGTTGCAGTAATCGATGTGGGATGTGACCAGAGCGTGGATGAGGACTTTTGCATTGGCTTTGGAGATGGAGGGGCGGAGTCTGGAGATGTTGCGGAGATGAAAGTATGCAGAGCGTGTGATATTGCTGATGTGGGGGCCAAAGGAAAGTGTACTGTCCAGAATGACGCTGAGACTTTTGACATGGGAGGACTATTAATTAATAAGTAATACAGCTTTTATTAATTTGATTTATTATGATGTATCTCAACTCGTACACTTTACAAACGATGTAACCGAGCTATTAGTGACGTTGGTATGTCTTAACAGCTATTTTTCCCAACGTGTGAGAATTTGAATTTGAACAAGTTCATTATCGTTCGGAATCGTGTTATATTTGGCAAAAACCTATTGCGTCCGGTGGTGGTTGCAATCAGCTCCAGAATTGAAATCGATTTCACCACGGTATGGACCTGTTTCCCCAGGAACACGAAATGAGCCGATGAGATTGACTGCGTTTGCAACGAGGATTCCTTTATCAATATTGTTCCTCTTGTTTCCATGCAGTTAACTTAATGGCAATCGTGATCCTCTCGCGTGGAAAATGCGGTCTTTCCAAGTGCATCACTCGTTACCTGGTGGGAATGGCGGCGGCAGATCTCATGGTAGTTATCATCGTTGCATTATTGGATCAGACATTTAAATATTCCCGTTTATAGCTAATCACTCCAATTTGTGCTCTGACAACTGTTTTGAGGATTGCAACTACGGGCTATTCCGTATGGCTTACGGTGGCTTTCACCTTCGATCGCTTCATCGCAATATGCTGCCAAAAGTTGCAGATAAGGTATTGCAGTGAAAGGACTGCGACGGCGGTTATATTAGTGGTGACAATAGTGTGCTTTGCCAGATGTATCCCGGGTTACTTTGCAATAGAGCCTTACGCCATAATTGATCACGTGCCATGGGGATGCATCTTAATAGCAGGATACTACACTTCTTCCATGTGGAAAGCGTTCGAGTTAATTGACAGTATCTTGACACCGTTGTTACCAATCGCGTTAATTCTACTGTTTAATGGGTTGACAGTTAGACACATTATTGCGGCAAATAGAGTTCGCCAAAGTCTGCGGAACAACAGCGAGAATCAGAAGGATCCAGAAGTGGAAAACCGGAGAAAGTCAATGGTTTTGCTGTTTGCTCTATCAGCCAATTTCATATTATTGTGGATGCCTTATGTGGTATATTCTGTGAACTGGCAAACACAAAATTATTTTTACACAGACAGATATATGAGTAACCCAACATATATCCTGCAGCAACTTGGGTTTATGTTTAAATTCCTCAGCACCTGCACCAACACATGTATCTATATACTGTCACTGAGGAAAATCAGAGAGGAGCTGATGAAAGGTGTAAAATTCCTTCTTACACTGAATGGACATTGTAAATAGCACGGGAATCCAATTTTAAATCAGTTGAGCGGCCGCATAAAAGTTAATGGAACTCCGATGTGGTTTTGGAAATGTATCAGGAACGTATGTAACAGTCAGTAGCTTTGTGCTGCCACGTCAGGCAACATGATCATTTCGAATCAATACGTGAAATTGCGCCGGCGCATTAAATACCTATGGCTTGATGTTTATGTCGGGAAACTTGTTTTCCAAGCCATTTGTTTATTGATACTTGGTGTATCGTATTAATATCATTGAACGGACTTTATGGAAGTAGCCAAGCAAATGTAATTACAAATGAAATGAAAGTCAAAAAATCGAAAACCTTCGTGCATCTCACAATATAATACATGCATGTGGACAGTTGGCAATTGTTTTTGCACCGAAGACCGCATTCAGATTACAGACATTACATAAATTGGACAGACGAATTAAATACTCATAGTATGATTAAAAAAGCATCAAGTCACCGGATTACTCACCTCTTTGGTATCCGTGAATATCTCTCGGTGGCATTTGTAAACATTGAACAGGATCGAAAAATGCTGTACGGTTTCCCTAGAAATTGGGCGCTATCGACGAACAACGTTTTGGTAAGTTTCTCAGGATTATACAGTAAATGGCAAGGCACCAGGGAGCTTTGTGGATGTCGGATACCCTGGGTACAAGTTTATTGCTCATATCGTTCCTTGAAATCAGAAACAGAGTTAGACAGTGTGCGAAGAAGACGTTTAGCACGAGTGATTTCATACGTCTGACCAATGTGACAAATTGAATGTTGAAATGAATCAGCTGTGAAGATCAAAATATTGATCAACTACTGGAAGTAATTCGGTATTACAGTTTTCAATGTGAATGTGGGGCGCGTGTGTGATGACACATTTGTCGAAAATGGGTCCTCGGCGCGAAACCAAACTATCCACAACAAGCAATAAATCATGCGATGTACTGAGATAAGGTATTAAGGCAGAATGCTGCTGTGCAGATCTCCGGAGCAAAGGAATATGCGACGTTAACGATCGGAACGCTTGGCTGGTGCAATGTGTCTTCCATTGGAGGATACATGTGCAAAATATCCGTTATGTTCATATAGCTATCTGTCCAAATATATTCTAATCGTCATAATTCAATCCTCGTCTGCAGCCTCATCTGGCAGCTCATTCTAGACGTGGACTGCACAGAGTGAAAAGGTTACCCTTGCACTACCTCTTCAATGTTTCCCACACACGTTAAACTTGAGCATTATAACCATATCCACCAATAGTGGTGGAGGTAGTGCGGAAGGGTTAGGGTCAAATAACGTTTTATTTTCTCTATGTTACTCATATAATCGCTCTCCTCAATAAGGCCAACACCGAATCCCTACGCTCCACAGAAAAATAATATCTCCCGGTAGCTCAAACCAACAATTCCGGGTAACAGGCTGATGAATCTCTGCTACATTTTTTCCAACGGAATACCATGGTTCTATATAATGTCGACCAGTACTGCACACAATACACCAAGTGTGGTCTTCCTCTGGCTTCACATGCTCAATCTTTCTGATACGTCATCCTCAATACATTACCATTAGTTCTTTGAATCTTTGAATCTTTGATTATTTGAATCTTTCTTCTGCTCTGTATGCAATTAGGGACAACCTAAGGTTGCTGATTATTGCTCCCAACCATCGTAACCTGGGATTGTAAAAGCGTCCTGACCAAAAATATCCCATATTCATTCATTCACAGGTGCTGCTTCCCCAGTTTCCCCAGCAAATTATGTTTTGCACTGTAATCCAAGCGTGTTTCAGATTAAATTGCAACTCAGTGATTTTGAGGCCGAAATTTGGTTCTCATCTTCACCAATCTGATATTAGTTATATAGGAAGTTAAAGACTCAATGTCTCTGAAAAATTCCCTTGTTCAGCCAGAGCAGAGCATACTACTCGGCATCTGCACACAATCGTATCTGCCTCGCGCTTCTTATGCCGCTGTCCAAGTTAGGAAACCAGAACGGAAATCTCTGGAGACTTTGCGCCCCACCCAAGGTTTCCGTGCATTTCCTGGAGGTTTTTATGAGTCTCCCTACCTGCTTCCACTACCAGCAACCGCCGGAAACCACATGCAACGTCTGGGAACCGCACGGAAACCTTGGGTGGGGAGCGAAGTCTCCAGAGGTTTCCGTTCAGGTTTCCTTTCAGGTATCCTATGTGGGGCAGGGGCATTAGTATGCTTCTTGTTGCTGGTGGTGCAAATATCGGTGGAAACAGGGCCGTGACGTGACTTCTCCTTCTTTCTAATCCATTCGGACGAAACAGACAATGACCTGAACGCACGTACCAACTGACTCAGGAAGACCCCCCCCCCCCCTCTGTTATCAGGCTTCTGAACTGTTCTCCCAAAGGCTATGATGTCGAATCAATCTGCCAATCACCCTCCTTGCTGATATTGGACCTTTACTCAGGAACTGTGACACTACTGTGCTGAAATGTTCATTCTACACAATGGTTCATTTATCTTTGCTGTACCTCTTACAGCTCTGTGTGGCTAGATTTCATCCAGGTGTAATATTTTCAAATATAATTGTTTTGCACACAAACGAAAACTCTTCAGTGTATCTCGGTACACGTTACAGTAATAAACCAACCCAATGTCAGTGATGCTGAATAGAACAGTGGTTGAAATCTACTTAAGTTACATGAAAATCAGAGTACAATGAGAATAGAATCCCCGCAATGTGCAGAATCGACACGATTTCTGGTACTTTATTTTGTCGTTACTTGGTTTTTAAACTTTTATTCCAACTTCATTTTCTTTTAAGTCGATTCAGTATTCCCAGTCATAGTCATCGATTTATTTCACTATTCTTCGCAGACTTTGTTGTCTATTTCTTTTCACTTCCAAACTCCAAACCTATTCGCTCCAAATGCTTCCTGTTTGATCCCCTACCGCTCCGTACGTTGTCCTCTATTTTCGACCCCGTTGCATATATCATATGCTTCCAATTGTATTATAAATATCAGATTGACAATTGCGGGAGTAAATGGTCGTCTTCGCCAGTAAATACATTACTTTAAACATCTACCAGCGCACCGAGGCCGCAATGAGTACCAATTATAAAACAGATCATATTTACCTCTCCAGGTTAGACAAGTTCTTACTTGCCGAACTCAGCCATAATGAAAAAACGAAGAGGCCGATAGAGGCCTGACGTTCCTCTCCGGGTCTCACGCAAATCTGACATGGAAATATACATGGAAACGCAATACAAATATATTTATATCCAGAGGGCCTAGCTTCCTAACTAACCACATTGATGGCAGCATACCAACACGTGGTTTATAATATTGCCAAAGACAGCCAAACACGGGAAGTAATATCGACACCAGAATTTGAAAGATAAGGAGTACATTTTGCAAATCTGCATGCAACATTTTTGAAAAGAAATCGATGTCATTTCAGATGTAAATTGTTGCTTCCGAATCTTCGCCCAAATATGTAATACCAGTCCAATTTGTGTGGGCAATAATCCGGTTGCAACGCCAGAGATGGATGGGACGATGACCAAGATAGACTGAATCTAATTACAAGAGCAAAGTTTTGCATGGAACTATTGCAGCTCACCAGACAATAGACAATAGGCAATAGGTGCAAGAGTAGGCCATTCATGATCATGGCTGATCATCCACAATCAGTACTCCATTCCTGCATTCTCCCCGTATCCCCTGACTCCGCTATCTTTAAGATCCTTATCTCGCTCTCTCTTGAAAGTATACAGATAACCGGCATCCACCGCCCTCTGATGCAGAGAATTCCACAGACTCACAACTCTCTGTGGGAAAAAGTGTTTCCTCATCTCCGTTCTAAATGGCTTGCCACTGATTCTTAAGGTGTGGCTCTTGATTCTGGTCTCAGCCAACATCGGGAACATGTCTCCTGCCCCTAGCGTGCGCAAACACAATGATATATGTTTCAATAAGATTCCCTCTCTTTCTTCTAAATTCCAGAGTAAACAAGCTCAGCCGCTCCATTCTCTCAGCATATGACAGTCCCGCTATCCCGGGAATTAACCTTGTGCACCTGCGCTGCACTCCCTCAATAACAAGAATGTCCTTCCTCAAATTTAGAGACCAAAACTGCACACAATACTCCTGGTGTGGTCTCACTAGAGCCCTGTAGAGTGTGTGAATGTAAATCGTGAATAAACGCTGTAAAACTGTTCTGTGAAAGGTAAAATGGGGGGCCAGGTGGACTGGATTAAAACATAAAACGGCTGCTGACCAAAGTTGCTGAAAAAGTAGCTTCAGGTTTCAGGAAGTTGTGGTCAGGGAAATACACATTGTCTTGCAGTTACTGCATTGTCGCGACTAGGGTATTACACACACCCATCTGACAAGGTTGAGGAATATACAAACCGCCTCGCCGGGAAGACTGAGGAATGTACCTGTCTGAGCTCTAGTATTGTTCCACTAAATAACATCTCCTTATATGTACGTACCTGTTATCCTGACCATTGCGTATGTGTCTGTTGCTTGATTGGGGAATGTGGGAGGTGATAATCCATAGCATTACAGTATATAAAGCATTACGAATATGGGCAGAGAGCTTGGCTCTTTGCGAGGTTGTTAACCTGTGTAAAGACTCCTGCTGAATAAACGTACGTTTAAAGCAACCCCGGTGTCCGGTCGATTATTGTCGAAACAAACGATGTAAGAGAAAACCGTGACTCACATTTGGTGTCAGAAGTGGGATGTCAACCTGCGGCTATTCGAGCCGGCGAGTGAATCCACTGGGCGACGGGATCGATATGAACGTTGCACCGCCAAGTGAGTAGATTTAGTTAAATTACCTCTTGGTCCTTCCTAATATCCCGGCGTAGCAGGGTAATTTGCTGGATTGTGTCAGTCGGTGTGACGACATCCGAACGTTCCGGTTGTGGGCAAGTGGATAGGGCCATCTCGAGGATTGTCCTAGTCTGACCGAGCGGATAAAACACCCCGTAGAGGGGGACCGTCGACGGTATATAAAAGGATTACACTGGGGGGTTGGATGGAAATGTAATTGTAAATGAATCGTCGGATTAATAGCATTGAGACGTTAACCGAGACCAAGGTACCCCCGTATCTCACAGAAAGTCAGCCTTAGACTGGTTGCTATGAGAGGAAATCCTCCACGCTAAGGTCAGGAATTGAAGTGACAGAGTGAGATACGGCGGAACCAAGGATTCACGGTTAACCCTGATATATTGGTGTGTAATAGTATACGTATAAAAATGGGTAATGATATGGGCAGCAGTTGTCACCCGGACAGGCCATTACATCAGCAATGTTTCTTGCATCCTGAAGTGGATGGGACCTTCCGGCGTATGTCGGGAGGACTCATCCATAAACTGGGGAAGGAGTAATGGTCTGAAGGGGGTTCCAATGATATGGGTAATGTTATCAAGTGCCCAGAGTTTAATATGGAAAAAGGATTTAAAAACAGAAATTACAAAAAGGCCATTCAGATGTGGATCGATCATTGTAACGGAGAAAAGGCACGGTCTTTAACGGCCAGTTGGCAGAGTAATCATTACTGTAATGCCATGAAACTAGGAATACCCCTGACCGAGGGGGGGGGGGGGGCGCAGGAGAAGTCGGTGACCGTATTAAAAGAGGAATGTAGGCATGCTAAGGAGACTAAGGATCGCCAGGAGCGAGAGAGACAAAATAAGGCCGAGGTAGATAAAGACTTACGTAAGTCGGTGGCTGGCATAGATTTGGGAGGTGACGACGAGGAGGAGGTAGAGGATTATCATTGAGGATTCCGTGGAGCACCCCCGCTGAACCAGCCTGCCCCAGTTGCCAATCCCTCTGCCCCCGTGCCAGTCCCGTGTCCGCTCCTCAAATTCCCGCTACCCGATCCCAGATTAAAACTCGCTCTTCACAGATGCCAGTTTCCAAATCTCCCGTACCCTCGCTGAACCCCAGAAGAAGACGGTCCCATTCAGGGGGGACCTCGGGGAAGACAGGTGCCCTAGTTCTTATCCAGCAGACCGACCCTCTCCGTATTCTCCTGCTGCCCCACAATTCATCGACTGCGTGGGAGGCAAAACTAAGCTGAACTCCCGTTCCAAAACCAGAAAGAATATGGCACAGCGGCGAACCGAATCCCCCTCCAGCTCCTCCCTTTCGACCTTCTACGTTGACGACGACGACGACGAATGGGAGACTGAAGGGGACATGGCACCTGAAGACGGAGACGAGAGAAAGGAGGAAGAAGCTAGAAGACTAGGAAGTAGAAGCACCTCCCACGCGCAAGGCAAATGCCAATGAGAACGATCCCGAATCCTGCAGCCGCCGGGGTGGCCGTTGTAGCAGGAGGGCCCCTTGCGACCATCTAGGTGTACGCTCCGTGGAAACCAAACGATATGTTGATATCCTGAATGGGGCACCGGACAAAGTTAAGTGGCTAGGACGATGTGTGGAGTTCATTGGCAACATGTTGGATGCCTACCAAGCCGTCTCTTTGGACGTCTGGAGTCTGGTCAGACAATCCCTGAATCGAACGCTGTGGGGTAAGTTCCTCGCCCAGGAGGGGCACAATGACCACGCTGCTATGGTAGCCGTGCACCCGGAAGTTGCCGGAGATGAATAGCGGAAGAACCTACTCCTGGCGGCCCTCGAAGCGACCCTGAGAAAACCCATTGACCTGAGCAAAGTACTAGATCAGAAGCCCAAGCGAAAAGAGGACCCCGAGGACTTCTTGGGGAGATATAAGGATGTGTATGGCTCGCACGCTGGGGACCAGAACTTTAACACCGGTCAGCAATCTCCCCAGGTCTGTGCTACACAAATGCACTGCTTGTCCGACGGCGTCTGTAGCAGCGTTAAGACTAATAATCTGACTTTTACCGGCATGACCACCCCTGATATGTGCCGAGCCGTATGTGCATTATGGAAGGGAGGGGAAGCTAGGGATCCACCAGCAAAGATAAAGACGGAATATGTAATCACCCCAGAGTAGCCGCCGCAATCCAAGCCGCCTACGCCCGCGGATACCCGAGGATACCAGATGGAGCACCAATCCTGCGTCCCGGTATGGATGGATCGCCAGCACAACACGCACCCTTTCCCTTATGGACATCTGAACGGACCTAATGCTCCCTCATATGGACCACCATATGCACCCCGCGGATGGAGCAACCAGCAGCCACCTGGGGGAAAAGAATGGGGACCGAGAAAACCCATAACTTGTTATGGATTTGGAGGCAAAGGTCACATGCGCCGAGATTGTCCAAGTGGTAACCAGCAAGGAGGAGGACGAGGAAGTGAGAGAGGACCCGCAAACCAGGGACAAGTCCAAGTCCAAGTCCAAGTGAGTTTATTGTCATGTGTCCCTGTATAGGACAATGAAAACCTTGCTTTGCTTAGGCACACAGAAAATAGTAGGCATTCACTACAAAACAGATAAATGTGTCCATATACCATGATATAAATATATACGCACATGAATAAATAAACTGGTAAAGTGCAAATAACAGAAAGTGGTTGTTAATAATCAGAGTTTTGTCCGAGTCAGGTTTAATAGCCTGATGGCTGAGGGGAAGTAGCTATTCCTGTACCTGGTTGTTGCAGTCTTCAGGTTCCTGTACCTTCTACCTGAAGGTAGCAGGGAGATGAGTGTGTGGCCAGGATGGTGTGGGTCTTTGATGGTACTGCCAGCCTTTTTGAGGCCGCGACTGCAATAAATCCCCTCGATGGAAGGAAGGTCAGAGCCGATGATGGACTGGGCAGTGTTTACTACTTTTTGTAGTCTTTTCCTCTCCAGGGCGTTCAAATTGCCGAACCAAGCCACGATGCAACCGGTCAGCATGCTCTCTTCTGTGCACCTGTCGAAGTTAGAGAGAGTCTTCCTTGACAATCCGACTCTCCGTAATCTTCTCGGGAAGTAGAGGCGCAGATGAGCTTTTTTGATAATTGCGTTAGTGTTCTCGGACCACGAAAGATCTTCAGAGATGTGCACGCCCAGGAATTTGAAGTTGTTGACCCTTTGAACCATCGACCCGTTGATATAAATGGGGCTGTGGGTCCCACTCCTACTCCTTCCAAAGTCCACAATCAGTTCCTTGGTTTTGATGGTGTTGAGGGCCAGGTTATTGCGCTGGCACCATATGGACAGTTGTTCGATCTCTCTTCTGTACTCTGACTCATCCCCGTCAGTGATACGCCCCACAATAGTGGTGTCGTCAGCGAACTTGATGATGGAGTTCGCACTGTGGTTCGCTACGCAGTCATGGGTATAGAGTGAGTACAGCAGGGGGCTGAGCACGCAGCCTTGAGGTGCTCCCATGCTGATTGTTATCGAGGCTGACACATTTCCACCAAAACGAGCAGACAGTGGTCTGTGGACGAGGAAGTCGATGATCCAGTTGCAGAGGGATGCGCAGAGACCCAGTTCTGCGAGTTTGGTAACCAGTTTGGAGGGGGACAACATGGACAACCTGGAGAGCAAGGCCAACAAGGATCCCAAGGAGGGAATCCAGATCCATCTCCCTCATTCCAAGGAATGCATCAAAGCCCCTTTGAAAATTGACCACCAATGATGCTGTCGATATCCCCAACAGGAAAGAATGGCAGTGCCGAACCACACCTGAAGATGACAGTTAATAATGAATCACACTCCTTCCTTGTCGATACCGGAGCAACTGTTTCGTCAGTGCAGAGTTCCTTAGCCCTCTAGACTACTGGACAGCATGAAATATTGCAAGGCTTTGATGGAATCCCCCACCCTTATCCCCTAACTGTACTAGTACCTGTCCAGAATGAAGGAATCCACCTTATGCACCAATTTGTGGTGACTAACAAAATGGACGTTAATGTTTTGGGACGAGACCTACTTTGTCGACTACAGCTTCTGCTTTTATGTCAGCCGCATTCCATAGAGATTGGACACGCTCATCAACGCCAGTGTTATCAGTATCGAACACCCCAGTGGTGGAGCCTGGACTTGGAGGACTAAGAACACCATGTCACACTTGCATATGATGCGAGCGGATCCAACTCGGAATTGGAGCAATTTATCTGGGCCCTATGAGGGCAGTTAGTGGACCATCACTAAGGTGGCTACCGTAACCGGTCGGGAAGGAGAAGAGTTGGCAGTGTTGATATATATGTCCATCTGGGGGCAAGGTCCTGGCATCGCACGTCATGTTACGCTAAATGTATACCTTCCATATACCGCCAAAGATCTCGGACCAATGGATTTCAGGCCTTGGAGGGATCAGATGAAAATATCCAAGGCCCCCATCAAGGTACCTCCGATCTGACTATTACCTATTCACCCACCCGACCTACTCACGAGGGTACCTTGAGACACCATAGGGGCCGAGATGTTGTGGAATTTACCGATCCGGAAGTATGGGCGGATAAGAAGATTCAAGTAGGAGTTACAAATGTTTAACCAGTCTTGGTGCAAGTCAAGCCTGGTGTAGCCATGCAATCCATACGACAATATCTCTTGAAAGTCCAGGCCGTACCCTGTATGGACGTGTTGCTCATATGACTATTGGAGCAAGGTATTTTGATCGCATGCCAGTCCTGCTGCAACACCCCGGTTCTAGCAGTCCAAAAACCAGGCAAACCGAACCAGTATCGTCGAATCCAGGGCATGCGGTCCATCAATGCCATCGTACAACCACTACATGCTCTTGTACCTAACCCAGCGCATATTCTCTCTACCATCCCGAATAAAGCAACAGTTTTTGGATCGGTGGATCACCAACATGCCCTTTTCTCGATTCCTTTACACCCGGACTGTCAGTACCTGTTCGCATTCACCTATAATGGAAAACAGTATACATGGACCAGATTGCCACAGGGCTTTGTAAACTCGCCGACCCTTTTTTCTCGTTGTCTGCAACAGCAAATACAAAACCTGCAGTTACCTGAGGGGTCTGCATTGATCCAGTACGTCGATGACCTTTTAGTGGCCAGTGAAACGGAGGAGCAGGATAGGTATGCTATAATTTTGTTGTTGAACTCTGTAAAGGCATTGGGGTACGTTGTGTCCCCCTCCGAAATACATGTCGGACAAAAGGAGGTGACATTCCTCTGAGTCATAATCTCAGCAGATGGCCGTCGGTTAGACGAGAGCCGCACAGACCCCATTTACAGGACACCGCCCTCACGTCAGCCAGGGGAATCAGACAGTGGTTGCGAATGATCAACTACTGCCGTCAGTGGATTCCGAATGTGGCCCTGGACTTAAAGCACCTGACCCCTTACACCAGCCAGGAAGGTACCTTTGTATTGTCAGATGAAGCATTGACCGCCTTCAATAATCTACGAGAGGACCCGCAGAAGGCTCCTGCGCTGGGGCGACCCTGTATGATAGATCTTTTCAGCTCTATTGCACCGTCCTGGGCGAATGTGCCACTGCGATTTTGACCCAGCTACCGTATATTCCTCCCACTCAGTGACCGCCCTACTGGGACAGCTCCAGACCCAGCATTTGACTTCAGCCAGACAAAATAAATATGACATCTACCTGTTGAATAATCCCAAGCTACAGTTCCGGCACTGTACTACCATCAACCCTACTGCGTTTCTCTGCTCTCCCCCTGATCTCCTCGCTCCATGCGATACCAGACCGCGCCCTGACCTCAGCGATCAACCTCTAGACTCTCCAGATTTGATCCTCTATACCGATGTAAGTTCATCCATCGACGAGCAGGGACGCCGTCTGTCAGGCTTTGCGGTAGTTAAGCAAGATGGAACCTTGCTGGGTTTTGGCAGTTTTGTCCCACCGTTTTCAGCTCAGCAGGCTGAGTTGTTTGCCCTCACCCGAGCCTGTGTTCTCGCGGAGGGGCGCTCCGTCAATATTTACACCGACTTCCGATACGCATTTAGAGTCGTTCACGATTTCAGACAGTTATGGAAAAATAGGGGATTCCTCACCTCGACGGGCCATAAGATTGCCAACCAGATCCTGGTCTCTGACCTGTTGAATGCTATCCTTCTGCCCTCTGCGGTAGCTGTAATCAAATGTGCGGCCCTCACGACAGGAGATTCCCCGGTCCAAATCGATAACAGGTTGGCTGACGAAGCGGCTAAGTGTGCTTCACGCGGTAGATCTTAAGTGGTGGGCAGTATGATGAGAGACGTGAAAAGCCTTTATATGGGCTCATCTGAATCTGAGAAACCTATGCCAACCATGAATGATGTATTGCTCTTACAGGGGGACGCCTCTGTTAATGGTATAATGGAATGGGAGCAGCTGGGCAGTCGGAAGGCTGACTCCGGACTGTGGCTCATGCCGGCCGGACCGACCTGTATGACAGACCAGTTAGCGATCTGGGACATTGATTGCCTATATCTAGCCACTCACTGTGGGGCCACCTTGCTAGTCGACGCTCTCTTACAGGCATGGTGACATCCTCGATTTAATGTTTTGGCAGCCCAAACTAGCGCACAATTTAGGAGAATTGGAGGACAAGGGCCGGACGAATGGGCCTTTTAAATGGACTATGAGTGTGCCTTAAGAATGGCAAAAGGGGGAATGTGAATGTAAACCTTGAATAGACGCTGTAAAGTTGTTCTTGTAAAGTAAAATGGGTGGCCAGGTGGACTGGATTAAAACATACAATGGCTGCTGACCAAAGTTGCTGAAGATTTAGCTGCAGGTTTCAGGAAGTTGTGGTCAGGGAAATACACATTGTCTTGCAGTTACTGCATAATGGCGACTATGGTATTACACGCACCCGTCTGACAAAGTTGAGGAATATACAATCCGCCTCGCCGGGAAGAATGAGGAATGTAACTGTTTGAGTTCTAGTATTGTTCCGCTAAATAACATGTCCTTATATATACGTACCTGTTATCCTGACCATTGCGTATGTGTCTGTTCATTGATTGGGGAATGTGGGAGGTGATAAACCGTAGCATTAAAGTTTATAACGCATCACGAATAAGGGCAGAGAGCTTGACTCCTTGCTAGGGTGTTAACCTGCGTAAAGACTCCTGCTGAATAAACCTACGTTTAAAGCAACACCGGTGTCCGGTCGATTATTGTCGAAACAACCGATGTAAGAGAAAAACGAGACTCACAGACGGACCTCTTTGCTCCTATATTAAACTCCTCTTGTTATGAATAGCAACGTGCCATTCACTTTCAACACTGCCTGCTGTAACTGCATGCTTCCTTTCATGACTAGTGATCAAGGACCCCAAGATCCCGTTGTACTTCCACTATTCCAAACTTGACACCATTTCGTTAATAAACTTCCTTCCTGTGTTTGCTACCAAAGTAGAAAACCTCACATTTATTAACATTCGACTGCATCTGCCCACTCAACCAACTTGTCCAAGTCACCCTGCATTCTCAGAGCGTCCTCGTCACAGTTCATACTTTGTGCTATCTCCAATTTGCTAATGGTACTTGTAATGCGTTCATCTAAATCATTTATATATATTATAAACAGCTGCGGTCCCAGCACCGAGCCTTGCGGTACCCCACTAGTCACTGCCTGCCATTCTGAAATGGACCCGTTAATCCCTACACTTTGCATCCGATCAGCCAATCAATTTTCAATTCATATCAGCACTCTACCGCCAATACCACTTGCCCTAATTTTGCCCACTAATCTCCTATGTGAGACCTTATCAAATGTTATCTGAAAATCCAGGTACATAACATCCACTGGCTCGCCCTTGCCCATTTTCCGAGTTACATCCTCACCAAATTTTAAAAGATCAGTCAAGCATGATTTCCCCCACGTAAATCCATGCTGATTCGGACCGATCATGATACTGCTATCCATATGTGCGGACTATATCATCTTTTATAATTAAGTCCAGCATCTTCCCCACCACCGATGTCAGGCTAAGTGGTCTATAATTCCCCGTTTTCTCTCTCCCGCCTTTCTTAAAAAGTGGGCTACCCTCCAATCCACAGGAACTGATCCTCAGTCTATAGAACATTGGAAAGTTATCAGCAATGTGCCCACGATTTCTGGAGCCACTTCCTTAAGTACCCTGGGATGCAGAGCATCAGGCCCTGGGGATTTATCAGCCTTCAGTCCCATCACTCTACCCAACACCATTTCCTGCCTAATGTGGATTTCCTTCAGTTCCTCTGTCACCCCAGATCCTCTGGCCATTAGTACTCCAGGAATATTGCGTGTGTCCTTCTTAGTGAAGAAGTATCCAAAGTACCTGTTCTCCTCATCTGCCATTTCCTTGTTCCCCATAATAATTTCACCTTTTTCAATCGTCAAGGATCGATCTTTGGTCTTAACTATTTTTTTTCTTCTTCACATACCTAAAGAAGCTTTTACTATCATCCTGTATATTCTTGGCTAGCTTAACTTCGTACCTCAACTATTCTCCTCGTGTTGCTTTTTTAATTATCTCCTGTTGTTTTTAAAACATCACCCTATCCTATGGTTTACCGCTCATCTTTGCAAACTTGTACCTCTTCTCTATTCTATTTATACTCTCCCTAACTTCCCTTTTCAGCCACGGTCACCCCTTACTCGCCTTCGAATATTGTTTCCTCTTTGGAATGAACTGATCCGGCACCTTCTGTATTATTCACAGAAATACCTGCCATCGTTGTTCCACTGTCATCCCTGCTAGGGAATCTTTCATGTCAACTTTCTCCCCGACTCGAATCGCCGCCTAACTGGCACCCGCTCCATCCTGCGCTGCGATTTTGATTTGATTTGATTTGATTCCACTTTATTGGCAATGTGCAGCCATGATCATATTGAATGGCGGTGCAGGCTCGAAGTGCCGAATGGCCTACTCCTGCACCTAATTTCTATGTTTCTATGCTTCTATGTTACAAGTACAGAGAGAAAGAAATGCGTTTTCGCCACACAGCCATACGAATAAAGAAAAGTAAGAACATAGAACACGAGTCTACAGCATAATCATCCCCACAGCAGTATAAAAGTTGTGAGGGAAGGAACCAAAGTTCAGTAAAGCTCCTCTTTGATGTTCTTTGATATTCACTCGTGGTTGGGGGATCCCGCAGTCACCGCTACGCGCGGCCCGATGTTGGGGATGATGGAACTCCGAGGTCCGAACGGAAGAATATCCTCAGCGGTTTGGACCTCCGAATTGGCCACTTCCTACCGGGTTTCGCGGCTCCTCAAGTCTGGGCTGGGCGGAGATTCAACGCTGGCGGCCCTCGGCAAAGGGTCCCAGGACTCCGCGATGTTGGTCAGCGCCGCCCACGCTGGGTTCTCTGCAAACCACAGTTCCCCGATGTCGATGCAGCAGGCCCAACACTCCGGAACTTCAAACGGCGATCCCTGGTAAGGCATCGCCCTCTCCGCGATATATCCAGCACTGCGCCGCCGCTGCTGAAGCTCTGGTCCGGTCCCCGGCAGGAAAGGTGGCGCCAATCCAGTTGGTAGGCCGCGAGGAGGGGGGCGAGGGCGCGACTCGGCGAATAAACGCATGCTCGCCAGGAAGTGACTGGGAAACGGGTTCCCCCTTAAACAACATAAAATACTAAAAAAACAATCCTAAACCTACTTTAAACAAACTAAAAATAAAAAAAGATAGAAAGCCTATACAGCCTAGAAAGACTATAGGCAGAGGCTGCCATCACGTGGCGTCCCCTAGCTGTGTTTGGTGCGGGCCGGATAAAGTCTCCTTGGCGGGCCGTATGTGGCCCGCGAGCCATAGTTTGGAGACCCCTGCCCTTGACTATCAACATACCAGCCCTGTCCATTCCGTAGGCAGAAAAACATTACGGTCAAAACGTAACACTCAACGAACCTACCCGCGCTCTGAGTTGGTCCGCCTCCACCGCCAGGCTACTTGCATTAGAATCAAAGCAACTTAATCTTTCCTCGTTCTTTAACGAGCGGCCACACATCCTATCGACTGAACTTGCTTTCATCTCCTTCCATAACATCTTCCAGCTTCTCACCTGCATTGGATCCCACCTCCCTTACAATCTAATTTGTTCCCACCCGATTAGCACTGGCATTCCTTGCCCGCCGGGATATTGGTTCAACACCAGTTAAACTGCATACCAACCCTGTTGTACAGGTCACATATGCCCCGAGAGACATACAAAAGGTTGACCAATCTGATATCCTGGACCCTGCACCAACTCCTCGGCCACGAAAACACCTATCCTATCTTCCGGGTCGTATTCTCACAAGCACAGCCCACCAGGAGCAATCTCAAGATGGGGATTCTAGTCCCCATTAATTTTTATCCCCTCTTTCTTCTCCCACCGATCACCTCGCATCTCCATCTTACCGTCCGACTGAACATCCTACACTACCTCGCCTCTACCAGTTTCAGCCTAAAGACGGGGCCCAACCCGAAACGTCTTCTGTCCTTTGTCCCCTCCCCAGATGTTGCCTGAGTCGCTGAGTTCCTCCAACACTTTACGTGGAGGGGGGCAGCACGGCAACAGGCCCATCGGCGGCGAGTGTCTACCTTCGAAAACTAACATCTGCAGCTCCATCCTACTCTCTTTTACCAACAGATGGTCAATCAAGAACCACAGGGCATAGTTTCGTATGTGATAGGAGCAGGATTAGGTGTGCGGCTTATCAAGCTACCTCGCCATGTAATCGTGTCTGATCGATCTCTCCCTCCAACTCCCATTAACCTGCCTTCTCCCCATAATCTCTGACACCGGTACTAATCAGTAATTTGTCCATCTCTGCCTTAAACATATCCCCTAACTTGCCCTGCGCAACCACCTGTGGCAAAGAACTGCACAGATTTACCGCCCTCTCACGAAATAAATTGCTCCTCAACTTCTTCCTGAAACAACCTCCTTTAATTCTGAGGCTATGACCTCTGGTCCTAGAGTCTACTACCGGTGAAAACATCCTCTCCACATCCACTCAACCCCAGCCTTTCACTATTCTGTATGTTCCAATGACCCCCCCCCCCCCCCCTTCCCCTAATTCGTCTAAACTCCGGTGAGTACAGGCCCAGTGCTGTCAAACGCTCATCATATGTTAACCCATTCATCCAGGGGTTATTTTTTGCAAACATGAACATAGGTTGAAGACGAGAGGGGAAAGGATTAGCAGGAACCTGAGGGGCAATCTTTTAACTCAGAGAACAGTGGGTATGTGGAACGTGTTGCCAGGGGACGTGGTTGGGACATGTATAGTATCAACATTTCAAATACATTGAACAGGTGCATGGATGCTAAATGTTTTAAGGGATATGGGCCAAGCACGGAAAATGGGACTAGCTTAGATGAGGCATAATAGTCAGCAGGGATGAGTTAGAGCAATGGGCGTGAATCCCAGTGCCATGATTCTACGGCTTTATGTCTGTGACAAACAACTGGTCAGGTAGATTTATTGCAAGAAGAGGGCTGCAATCTTACAGCTGCAGAGACCCAGGTTCAATCGTGACTATGAGTGCTGTCTTTATGGAGTTTGTATATTCTCGGGTGCTCGGGTTTCCTCCAACACGCCAAAGACGTACAGGATTGTAGATTAATTGGCTTTGATAAAATTATAGATCGTACCCAGTGTGTAGGGTAGTGCTAGTGTGACCACGTTGGTGGACCAAAGGGCCTGTTTCCACGCAATATCACTACAGTGTGAAGTTTCAAAAGCATTTGGACAGTTACATGGATAGGAAGGGTTTAGAGGATATTGGCCAACGATGGGCAAATCTCCAATGCGTGACGCCAGCAAGTGCAACGGCTGTCTCGCCAACATCTGCCTCCCCCATCTTTCTTTGCTGTTTTAATAGTTTACGTTAAATGTTTGTTTTAGAGTTTTTTTTGCGTGTTTATGTGGGGGGGGGGGGGGGGGGGGGGGGGGGGTGTTGGGGGAAACGTTTTAAAATCTCTTACCGCGACAGAGTTGCGAATTTGTTCCGTAACGTATATCCGTCCGCACTGCGGCCTAAGATCGAGGTGCTGGTGGCCTTTGCTGGAGACCGACCTCGGATCTCCAACCGCGGGTGCCTGCAGGACTTAACATCGCGGAGCTCGAGGTCTGTGTTTAGAGAGCGATTCGACAGCTCCAAGCCGCAGGGGCTTCGATCGCACGAATGCGGGATCTTCGATCGCCCCGACGTGGGAGCTACGATCGCCACGATCGGTCTGTTCGACTGTCCCAGCCCCGGGAGAAGAGGGACAAAAATTGAGCTTTATTGACTTCCGTCACAGTGAAAATTTGTGGGCAATCCGCTGGAGTGGATGTTCGTGTTAACTTTTATGTAGTTTTGTGTCTTGTGCTTTTTTTCAGTATGGCTTTATGGGAATACGGATATCACTGTACCTTAATTGTTACACGGACAATATAATACCTTTGAAATTGTATTATATAATGGTACCACTAGCAACGATGAGCATATTGGTCACCATGAGCGAGTTTGGGCCGAATGCTCTGCTTCCAAGCTCTGTGACTCCAAGACTATAAGATCTTTGTTAGCATTCTTGCATCCTTCCCTGGTGAAGTTCCCTGTTGAAAACCTAAAACGAAGATACAAACAGGCTAAGCAGGTGTTGGCAGATGTATAAAACAATCTCAGGACAATCTCAAGAGGTATTTCAGAAATAGCAGATAAACAGAATCTCACAACTGGTTTAAAATAGCCGAATTAAAGTGCAGCTGGGAGAAACGTCATTGACAACATCAGAATTTCGTGAGGTATAAATAAACACGAGCGGGAACATTGAGCTACTGGCAGTGACGATCTACCTGCGACCATTGTCAGTACAGACGGCATCTTTATGTCCCGCCGACATCAGCGATGGACGTTAGTGTCTTTGAACGGATATATACACTTTATCTAGTCCGGACTTACTTTCGTTACGTCATTACAGTCATCGGACTGCTCAGTAAGTTGTTTTATCTGCTTGCCATTTAACACCGTTGAAGAGTTGAATTTTGCAACTGTTCCTTCGGGTCCGGAGAGTGATGTTTTGAGCGGGGTTTGTCCATCTAATGTATCCGCCAGGCAAACACAACTCACCAGCAGGTCTCTGAGTTTACTTCAAGAAGTTGCATATGGTGTACTGTGTTAGTAGGTATCAGTTGGCGAGTAAGTCGGCGCTTGATGCTTGCGGGAACTGAAGATGGTCGCAGATGGCAGGGGGAGATGATACACTCGGAGTGGCTCAGAAAGGGTCGCAGTGCGCGGTTCCTGCGCGGCTCCCGAGCTGATGTTTTGTATAAAGTGCTTCCTCCGTCAACACAAATCCTCACCATTAATGCCACTGAAAATCCAGAAGTAGAATCCTTTGTTTGCCGACCACCCGGACATTTGTGGCGACGGTTTCTGAAGTGTGTAGTAATTCCGGATGGGGATCACAGCAACACAGGGCACATCATGTCTTTCTGCCGGAATACACGGAGACAGAAGCAACCACACACAAAGGTGGCGTTCAGTACCAGGGTTCAACTGGACACGGCTACTCCATCTCACCCCACACCACGCAACCTCACCTCCTATCGACGGCCGCTGGTTGCACTCAGAACCTCGCGGTTTTCCCATCAGTTGTGTGGTAATTAATGGATTGACGCATTTGTTAATTACACATAATCAGTGCATATTGTGTTTAAGCCAGTTTGCGACTGCAAGTATGAATTTAATAATTCCGTTTTCGATACACATGACAATTGATCACTTTTCACAACTCCAAATTCACAATACATTTTTTTTGTATATACTCTGTAAGTGTATCCCGATTTTATGCCATGTTGATATTTGTGGCGTTACGAGGTTAATAATGGGGTGGGGTAAGTGGAAGACAGTACGTGAGTGTTTTCGCATTTGTTGGAATGAATTAATCAGCAGCTTCCTTTGTGTAGGTGAAGTGGGTTGCATGACTTGTGAGAGCAGATATGACGGGGTTACCTGCTCATAGAACCGATTGTTGAGTCTTCCCGAGGTGTCGTGGGCTTGCCTCGACGAAACACCAGTGAAGAGAGGTGCCCATTTGATTAAACCATTGATATACTTGCAGCTACACGACCGGTTTTCTTATGCGCTTGTTAACATATAGCTAGCTGATTATTGCATATTGCCCACAGCATAAGTTGGTATCATCAGCTTAAATAGTACTTTGGCTGTGAGCTTGGTTTTCTTGGTTGAGCCCTTCTCCTGGTATTATTGCACCTACTTTGTGTTTTAATTGTAATTGAGCGGACGGACGTGATCTATTCTGGAACTCAAGGTGAAAGGGAATTTTGCTCGGATGGCTGCCATGCCGCAGGACACCAGTACGGGTCGCGCCTGCACCATGATCACCAACATTGAGAACACCTTGTGCCTGATGACCAGATTCAAAGGATGTATGTGTTCAATTCCTCACAGGTAATTTAGTAGCGATCAACGTTCTCGGACGAGGAAAGTGCGGACTGTCTCGATGCATCACCCACTATATGGCGGCGATGGCGGCAGCAGATCTGTTGGCCGTCTTCTGGAACACGGCGATATTTTATATTGCCAACACACACTATGTCCCAAACAGGGCTCATCCTCGGACAATGGCAAATGCAGCCGGCGACATGGTTAAAATTCTGAGTTCGTGCACGAACACGTTTATTTATATGGTGACTCAGTCTAAGGTCAGAGACCAACTGAAGAATGCAATCAAGTAACCTTTCACAACATGTCTTACGATTGTTCATTAAAAGATTGGATTTAAGTATTATGCAAATATTAATAAAGCGGTTAACGGGGTAACCATAGTTGCAGCGTTTATTAAGAGCTGAATTAGAAACACTCCTGGTTCTGGGAATGTCGCAATAAGGTAATCATGGTGAATGTTTTGAACAACTGTCTCGGGACTGAAACAATGCGATCTGATTGCCGGAGCAGGGAGTAAAGGGAATGAATGAGATCAGCTCTGAGTATTTCTGGACCAGGCTCCCTGTACGTGTCAGTGTAATGGACCGCGCGCCCCCTTGCAGACCGGTTGTGTCATGATCCTAAGATCGGCAACAGTGTTTCAATAAAACTATTGATAGGGGATAACCAGTGGATGTGGTGTATCTAGACTTCCAGAAGTCTTTCGACAAGGTCCCACATAAGAGATCAGTATACAAATTTAAAGCACACGGCATTGGGGTTCAGTATTGATGTGGATAGAGAACTGGCTGCAAACAGGAAGCAAATAGTAGGAGTAAACGGGTCCTTTTCACAATGGCGGGCAGTGACTAGTGGGGTACCGCAAGGCTCAGTGCTGGGACCCCAGCTATTTACAATATATATTAATGATCTGGATGAGGGAATTGAAGGCAATATCTCCAAGTTTGCGGATGACACTAAGCTGGGGGGCAGTGTTAGCTGTGAGGAGGATGCTAGGAGACTGCAAGGTGACTTGGATAGGCTGGGTGAGTGGGCAAATGTTTGGCAGATGCAGTATAATGTGGATAAATGTGAGGTTATCCATTTTGGTGGCAAAAACAGGAAAGCAGACTATTATCTAAATGGTGGCCGACTAGGAAAAGGGGAGATGCAGCGAGACCTGGGTGTCATGGTACACCAGTCATTGAAAGTAGGCATGCAGGTGCAGCAGGCAGTGAAGAAAGCGAATGGTATGTTAGCTTTCATAGCAAAAGGATTTGAGTATAGGAGCAGGGAGGTTCTACTGCAGTTGTACAGGGTCTTGGTGAGACCACACCTGGAGTATTGCGTACAGTTTTGGTCTCCAAATCTGAGGAAGGACATTATTGCCATAGAGGGAGTGCAGAGAAGGTTCACCAGACCGATTCCTGGGATGTCAGGACTGTCCTTATGAAGAAAGACTGGATAGACTTGGTTTATACTCTCTAGAATTTAGGAGATTGAGAGGGGATCTTATAGAAACTTTCAAAATTCTTAAGGGTTGGACAGGCTAGATGCAGGAAGATTGTTCCCGATGTTGGGGAAGTCCAGGACAAGGGGTCACAGCTTAAGGATAAGGGGGAAATCCTTTAAAACCGAGATGAGAAAAACTTATTTCACACAGAGAGTGGTGAATCTGGAACTCTCTGCCACAGAGGGTAGTCGAGGCCAGTTCATTGGCTATATTTAAGAGGGAGTTAGATGTGGCCCTTGTGGCTAAGGGGATCAGAGGGTATGGAGAGAAGGCAGGTACGGGATACTGAGTTGGATGATCAGCCATGATCATATTGAATGGCGGTGCAAGGCTCGAAGGGCCGAATGGCCTACTCCTGCACCTAATTTCTATGTTTCTATGTTTCTATGATTTGTGTGTTATGGATCGGATGCAAATCAGAATAATTTGACCTATTTACAATACATGTATTTTTACTGCATTATGCATGTGATATGTTCATGTACACCTTTGCTGCCAAGTGTTCTGTCCGACAAAGCCTGCTGGATCTCCGCTTGCCAACCATTTTAACTCGCCTTCACGGGGTGGGAAATTTCAACCTTCACGTGGTCCACCCTGTTTCGAGTAATGCAATCAACCGGGCGTGCACAAACAAAAGATCAAATAGAACACGTTGACCTACAACTTTAGGCTGTGCAAGCCACACGCAAGAAGAAGATTCCCTTTCACATTCCCACCCCGACCTGCGTGTCCTTAGTCCCATCGTTTGCCACAGTGAAGCCGCGCGTAACTGCATGAAAAACCTCATACTTCCATTTGGGTAACTTATAACCTAACGGTATTAACTTTAAGTTAGGGTCATGAAGCCATACAACTGGAAACAGTCCCTTTGGTCAAACTTGCCCATGGATACTCGCCTCATCTGCCCGCTTTTGCTGCACATCCTTCAAACCCTCCCCTAACCATGTACCGGTCCTGATGTCATTTACATTTTGTTATTCTACCTGCCTCAACTACTGCCACTGGCAACTCGCTCCATGTATCCATCACCCTTTCAATGTCAGAATTGACCCCAGCTTCCTCTCAAATCCTGCCACACTCGTCATAAACCAATGTCCTCTGGTTTTGAAATCCTTCTTGATTTTTTACACCTTCATATGATCAACCTTCAGAGCCTTGCGCTCCAAGGTGTAGCGTGCCCGCCAAATCTATCCCTGAAGCTCGGATCCTCGAGTCCTGGTGACATGTTTGGTAATCTTCTCTGCGCTCTTTGCAGATTACTGACATATTTTCATCAGTGCTCGAGAAAACTGTATTGTGTATATGACCTCACCAAAATATCTTGTACATCCGTAACACAACCCCTCCGCTCAATATCGTGACATATGGAGGTCAATCTATCAACTCGCTTCCCTACGTACCTGTCTGCTTGTGAGGCCACTTTTAGAAATCGTTGTACCTGCACCTATCGATCTTTCTTGTTCTATAACATTCCCCAGGCCTGCCTGTGAAGATGCTGCCTTTGTTGACGGCCAGAAACCAACATCTTGCACCATGTATTCAAGATGGCGGCGCTGGCTTAACAGCTGCGGCCCACCTGCAGTCCGTCTGTTTTTTTTCTTTCGTTTTGTTCTTTGTCATGTCTTAGTTAATTTTGTTTTATTAAGTTGTGTATGTGTGTGGGTGGGGTGGGTGAAACATGCTTTTGTCTCTTCCTTCGGGGGATGCGACTTTTTCTTCGGTCGTATTCCCCGTCCCCGTATCCGTCTGCGCCGAGGCCTAATGGCGGAGCTGGCGGCATCGGAACTGTAGCAGCAACAGCAGCAGCAGCGGAGACCTGACTCGGCACCGAAGCTGTGGCGGCGGCAGCAGCAGCAGCGGTGACCCGGCTCGGCCCTGGAGCTGCGGCGGCAGCAGCAGCAGCGGAGACCCGGCTCGGCCCTGGAGCTGTGGCGGCAGCAGCAGCAGCAGTGGAGACCCGGCTCGGCCCTGGAGCTGTAGCGGTGGCAGCAGCAGCAGCGGAGACCCGACTCGGCACAGAAGCTGTGGCGGCGGCAGCAGCAGCAGCAGCGGAGACCCGGCTCGGCCCTGGAGCTGTGGCGGCAGCAGCAGCAGCAGTGGAGACCCGGCTAGGCCCTGGAGCTGTAGCGGCGGCAGCAGCAGCAGCGGAGACCCGGCGGCACCGAAGCTGTGGCGGCGGCAGCAGCAGCAGCGGAGACCCGACTCGGCCCTGGAGTTTGTGGCGGAGGCGGCAACCACCCGCGGAGTTTGAACCGTCGCCTCGGCGCAGAGGGAGAACAAAGAGGGAAGAGACAGAGACTTTAAGATTTTGCCTTCCACCACAGTGAGGAGGTGTTTGGTGAACTCACTGTGGTGGATGTTAAATTTGTGTTGATTGTGTGTTTTTGCCATTTTTTTAATTATATGTATGACTGCAGGGAAACAAAATTTCATTCAGACCGAAAGGTCTGAATGACAATAAACCGAATCTAATCTAATCTATCTAATCTAATCTTATCTGTATTCAAGACCATTGGCCATTCCTCAACCAGTTTATACAGCAATTTTGCGCAATTATGTTTAGTGTCATCATAAATGTCAATGTGAAGAAGTGTGTCAACCCGAAACGTCGCCTATTCCTTTTCTCCATAGAAGCTGTCTCACCCGCTGAATTGCTCCGGCATTTTTTGTCTACTTTCGATTTTTCCAGCATATGCAGTTCCTATTTTAACATTTAGTATAACCTTGTTTTGTGTCGGCTGCAATCTTACTAATCGTGCATCGTTTAAGGATACAATCCTGTACACGTTTGACAAATTCCACGTCATTTAAGCCCTTTGCCCTAGTGCCGTCACAGATTTAATTTGGGAACGTTAAAATACCCCTACTCTGACAAATACTGTTAGTCTCAAAGCTGCCTCGAATCTCCGGATGTATATTCGTTCTTCTAATGCTCGTGGCCTTCTTCCAGCCCTGTATTGCACCGACAGCAAGACAAACATTCCCCCTTTTTCTTAACACAGATTATAATGGCTGACTGGACGAACTGTCAGTAATGGCATCTCCAACATTTGCCGCGAAGTTCTCGTTCATCGGAAAGACAATTCTCACCCCGCACCTGTACCCTTGACCATCAACATGCCAGTCCTGTCCCTTCCGTAGCCAGATTAACATAACGGCTATAACGCAACACTCAACGAAATTGCCCACGCTCTGAGTTCATCCGCCTCACCAGCCAGACTTCTTGCATTAAGGTAAAAGCAACTTAATCCTGCCTCGTTCCTTACCGAGCGTCCGCACATCCTCTCGACTGAATTTAGAAACATGGAAAATAGGTGCAGGAGTAGGCCATTCGGCCCTTCGAGCCTGCAGCGCCATGCAATATGATCATGGCTGATCATTCAACTCAGTATCCTGTACCTGCCTTCTCTCCATACCGACTGATCCCTTTAGCCACAAGGGCCACATCTAACCCTCTTAAATATAGCCAATGAACTGGCCTCAACTACCTTCTGTGGCAGATAATTCCAGAGATTCACCACTCTCTGTGTGAAAAATGTTTTCCTCATCTCGGTCCTAAGCGATTTCCCCCTTATCCTTACATTGTGACCACTTGTTCTGGACTTCCCCAACATCGGGAACAATCTTCCTGCGTCTAGCCTGTCCAACCCCTCAAGAATTTTGTACGTTTCTATAAGATCCCCCCTCAATCTTCTAAATTCTAGCGAGTACAAGCCGAGTCTATCCAGTCTTTCTTCTCATAAATGTCCTGTCATCCAGGATCAGTCTGGTGAACCTTCTATGTACTCCCTCTATGGCAAGAATGTATTTCCTCAGATTAGGAGACCAAAACTATACGCAATACTCCAGGTGTGGTCTGACCAAGAGCATGTACAACTGCTGTAGAACCTCCCTGCTCCTATACTCAAATCCTTTTGCTATGAATGCAACCATACCATTCTATTTCTTCACTGCCTGCTGCACCTGCATGCCGACCTTTAATGACTGGTGCACCATGACTCACAGGTCCCGTTGCATCTCCCCTTTTCCTAATCGGTCACCATTCAGATAACAGTCTTATTACCAGTTTTTGCCACCAACATGGATAACCTCCCATTTATCCACATTGTACTGCATCTGCCATGCATTTGCCCACTCACCCAGCCTCTGCAAGTCACATTGCAGCCTCCTAGCATCCTCCTCACAGCAAACACTGTCCCCCCATCTTCGTGTCATCTGCAAACTTGGAGGTGTTGCACTCAACTCCCTCGTCCAAATCATTAATAGATATTGTAAATAGCTGGGGTCCCAGCACTGAGCCTTGCGGTACCCCACCAGTCACCGCCTGCCATTGTGAAAGGACTGGTTTACTCCTACTCTTTGCTTCCTGTCTGCCAGCCAGTTCTCTATCCACATCAATGCTGAACCCCCAATGCCGTGTGCTTTAAGTTTGTATACTAATCTCTTATGTGGGACCTTGTCGAAAGCCTTCTGAAAGTCCAGATATAACACATCCACTGGTTCTCTCTTATCCACTCTACTAGTTACATCCTCGAAAAAATATATAAGATTCGTCAGACATGATTTACCTTTCATAAATCTATGCTGACTTTGTCCAATGATTTCACCACTTTCCAAATGTGCTGCTATCCCATCTTTAATAACTGATTCTAGCAGTTTCCCCCCCTACCGATGTTAGACTAACTGGTCTGTAATAACCTTGTTTCCTTCTCCCTCCCTTATTAAAATGTGGGGTTACATTAGCTACCCTCCAATCCTCAGGAACTTCTCCAGAATCAAAGGGTTTTGAAAAATTATCACTAATGCATCCACTATTGACGGGGCTACTTCCTTAAGTACTCTGGGATGCAGCCTATCTGGCCCTGGGGTTTTATCGGCCTTTAATTCAATTGAATTTACCTAACACCACTTCCCGGCTAACCTGGATTTCACTCAGTTCCTCCATCTCATTTGACCCCCGGTCATCTGCTATTTCCGGCAAATTATTTATGTCTTCTTTAGTGAAGACAGAACCAACGTAGTTATGCAATTGGTCTGCCATGTCCTTGTTTCCCGTGATCAATTCGCCCGTTTCTGACTGCAAGGAACCTACATTTGTTTTAACTAAACTTTTTCTCTTCACATATCTTTAAAACATTTTGCAGTCAGTTTTTTTGTTTCCGGCCAGTTTTATTTCATAATCTATTTTCCCTTTCCTATTTAAGCCCTTTGTCCTTCTCTGCTGGACTCTGAATTCCTCCCAGTCCTCTGGTAGGCTGCTTTTTCTGGCTAATTTGTATGCTTCATCTTTTGTTTTGATACAATCCCTGATTACCCTTCTTATCCACGGATGCACTACCTTCCCTGATTTATTATTTTGCCAAACTGGCAAGAACAATTGTTGTAGCTCATCCATGCAGTCTTTAAATGCCTTCCATTGCAAATCCACCGTCAACTCTTTAAGAATCAATTGCCAGTCTATCTTGGCCAATTCACGTCCCCTACCTTCAAAGTTACCTTTCTTTAAGTTCAGGACCCTTGTTTCTGAATTAACAATGTCACTCTCCATCCTAATGAAGAAGTCAACCATATCATGGTCACACTTGTCCAAGGGGCCACGCACAACAAGAATGCTAACTAGCCCTTCCTCATTACTCAATGCCCAGTCTAGAATAGCCAGCTCTCTTGTTGGTTCCTCTACATGTTGGTTTAGAAAACTATCCCGCATATATTCCAAGAAATCCTCTTCCTCAGCACCCTTGCCAATTTGATTCACCCAATCTATATGTAGTTTGTAGTCACCCATTATAACTGTTTTACCTTAGTTGCACGCATTCCTCATTTCCTGTTTGATGCCATCCCCAACTCCACTACTACCGTTAGGTGGCATGCACACAACTCACACTAGCCTTTACTGCCCCTTAGTGTTTCGCAGCCCTACCCATATCGATTCACATCCTCCAAGCTAATGTCCTTCCTTCCTATTACGTTAACCTCCTCTCTAACCAGCAACGCTACCCCACCTCCTTTTCCTTTCTGTCTATCCCTCCTGCATATTGAATATCTCTGGATGTTCATCTCCCAGACTTGGTCACCCTGGAGCAATGTCTCCGTGATCCCAACTATATCATAGTCATTAATATATATCTGCACATTCAACTGATCCACCTTATTACGAATGCTCCTTGAATTTACTTTCATCTCCTTCCATAACATCTTCCAGGTTCACAACTGCCCTATTCCTGCATTCGATCCCGCCCCCTGACACTCTAATTCACACCCCACCAGAGTAGCACTGACAGACCTGCTCGCCAGGACATTGTTTCATCACAAGTTCAGCTCCATACCAACCCTGCTGTACAGGTCGCATCTGCCCCGGGACCATATAACCATATAACCATATAACAATTACAGCACGGAAAGAGGCAATCTCGGCCCTACAAGTCCGTGCCGAACATCTTTTTTCCCTTTGTCCTACCTGCCTGCACTCATACCATAACCCTCCATTCCCTTATCATCCATATGCCTATCCAATTCATTTTTAAATGATACCAAATAACCTGCCTCCACCACTTCCACTGGAAGCTCATTCCACACCGCTACCACTCTCTGAGTAAAGAAGTTCCCCCTCATGTTACCCCTAAACATCTGTCACTTAATTGGGACACATCCACAATGTCGACCATTCTGAAATTCTAGTCTTTGCACCAAGTCTTCGGCCACGAAAACACCTATCCTACCTTCCGGGTCCTATTCTCACAAGCAGATCCCACCAGTAGCAATCTCAAGATGACTTCTCGTCCCCATTTGTTTTCATCCCCTCTTTCTTCTCATCCTACTTCACCTCGCCTCTTCCTGTGTGATACCTGTTATCTCCTTTTCATCCCTCAGCTTTCCACTCACTCCGCCAACCTGCCAAACAGACCGCCGTCCCTTGCATCAACCTATCACTTGTTTGGATTTATCCCGAACAAGTTTCCCTATACCACCCCACCCCCCACTCGTATCAGTCTGAAGAAGGGTCCCACCCCGAAACGTCGTCTGTCCTTTCCCTCTCCAGATGCTGCCTGAGCCGCTGAGTTCCTCCAGCATTTTGTGTTATTCTCCGGATTCCAGCGTCTGCTGATCCTTCAGCATTTGAATGCACATCCACACAGTAACGGGTACTTTGTGATTTCCGGAGAGTGATGCAGCACGGCAACAGGCCGTTCGGTTGCGAGTGCCTACCTTCGAAATCCAACATCTTCAGCTCCTTCCTACTCTCTTTTCCCAACAGATGGGCAATCTAGGTTCATATGTGATTGGAGCACTGTTGCAGTGCGAATGTTTTAGATGCCGGAGCCGTCAAACAGCGGCGTCATTTCAGGTTTTGCTTGGGGGCGGGGGGGGGGGGGGGTGAGGGGTAGTGACTAGTCTCCCAAGAGGGTCAAACGAGATTATAGCCTATCATTACATCCCAGTGTCTAACTGGTACAATAAAACATATAATTCTTAATTTAATAATATGACAAAATATTGCACGGATGCACTCACTAACTATCACGAAATATAATTATCAAGCAATAAAGAAAAATACGGCACCAACTCGCCCTGACTCTCATGCTGCTTGCGTCTTCACACACACACACACACACACACACACACACACACACACACACACACACACACACACACACACACACACACACACACACACACACACACACACACACACACACACACACACACACACACACACGCACACTTACGCTCACACGCGCACACACGCACACACGCACACACACACACACACCTACACACACACCTACACACACACACACACCCGCGCGCGCGCACACACACACACACACACACACACACACACACACACACACACACACACACACACACACACACACACACACACACACACACACACACACACACACACACACACACACACACACACACACACACACACACACACACACACACACGCTCAAACACGCACACACATACACCCACCCAATCCAGACCGGTCCCTCCACAGACACTCCACGACTCGACCGCCCACAAGCCCGGAGCTCCACCACTGGACCCCGGCGCCACGTGCCCGACCTCCACGAAGCCGAGATGGCCACCACGTGGAGCAGCAACAATATCCACCGCCTCTCCCACTCTAAGCGGCTTCCCGTCCAATTCCCGGCGCGATGTTGCCGACCTTCACTGCCTTCAGATAGCCACCGATGCCGCCGACATGAACCTCAACCACTCCGCCCCTCGCATCTCCACCGGCCACCAGCGGGCCAGAGCGAACACTCACCTCACCAGAGCTCCAGGCGCAGAACGAGGCCCACGCACACCTTCCACGAGGCAGACAGTACGTGGTCTGCCTCTGCTGGGTCCTAGTGCTACCCCCTCCACCTCCTACAATGAAGACCCATCAGTAGGGAAGGGTCTTCCCCGTCCTCCTCTTTTCACCTGGTTACCCCGACCACACACCCGCTCGTTAAAATTCACTGTTGTTTTTTTATTGTCTTTTTTTCCAGAGATCCTCGAGGCGGAGCGGCGCTCCGGTGAGCTCCGGCAGCATTGGATAGGAGCAGGATTAGGCATTCGGCTCATCAAGCCTACTCCGCCATTCAATCGCGGCTGATCCATCTGTCCCTCCCAAACCCAATGTCCTACCTTCTCCCCATAAACACTGACACCCGTACTAATCAATAATCCATCTATCTCTGCCTTAAAAATATCCCTTAACTTGGCCTCCGCTACCTTCTGTGACAAGCAACTCCGCAGATTTATCCCCCACTGACGAAATAAATTGCTCTCCGTCTCCTTCTTTAAATTATCTCCTTTAGTTCGAATCTCCCACGAGTGGAAACATCCTCTCCACATTCACTCTATCCAAGCCTTTCACTATTCTGTACGTTTCAATTAGATCCCCCTTACATTCTTCTAAACTCCAGTGAGTACAGGGCCCCACCCAAGGTTTCCGTGCGGTACCCGGAGGTTGCAGGTGGTTGCCGGAAGTTGCAGGTAGTGGAAACAGGTAGGGAGACTGACTAAAACCTCTGGGAACCGCACGGAAACCTTGGGTGTGGCACAACGTCCCCAGAGGTTTCCGTTCAGTTTTCCTAAGTGGGACAGGGGCATAAAGGACCGAGCGCCCCTTGCAGACCGGTTGTGTCATTATCCTATAACATTATGTGCAATGTAATTGAAGCAAGTTGTGGATGTATGTGTTATGCTTTGTGTGCAAATCATAATAATTGCACCTATTTACAAGTAAATGTATTTATACCACATTTTGCATGTGACGTGTTCATGTGCATCTTTCCTGCAAAACGATCTGATCGCCAACGCCTGGTGGATCTACGCTTGTCAACCATTATCATTCCCTTTTCCATTCCCATTCCGACCTTTCTGTCCTTCGTCTCATCGTTTGGCAAACTGCAGACAACCCACCTCATATTCCGCTTGAGTATCTCGCAACCTAACAGTATGAACGTTGAGTTCGAGTTCTGAAGTTACACAATAACTCAAGACTGGTCAAGAAGGCTCACCAGTATCTCTACGTCCTGAGGAGACTAAACAAGTTCCATCTATCTCCTCATATTCTAGTGAACTTCTACCGCTGCTCCATCGAGGGCATCCTTACCAACTGTATCACAGTATGGTATGGCAACTGCTCTGTCTCCGACCGGAAAGCACTGCAGACGGTGTTGAAAACTGCCCAACGCATCAGCGGCTCCTCACTCCCCTCCATTGAGTCTGTCCAAAGCAAGCGATGTCTGCGAAGGGCGCGCAGCATCGTGAAGGTCTGCTCTCACCCCAGCCACAGACTGTTTACCCTCCTACCATCCGGGAGGCGCTACAGATTTCTCCGTTTCCGGACCAGCAGGTTCAGGAACAGCTTCTTCCCTGCGGCTGGTTCACTACTTAACGCTGCACCTTGGTGATTGCCAGTCACCCCCCCCCCACCCCCCCCCCCCCCCCAACCTCTGCCCCCCCCCCCCCCCCCCCCCCATCCACCCGGACACTCCTTTCCTCAGAAAAATGGCACCACTGCTACTGTATGTACGTATATATATTTATTGCTCATTATTCTATGTTCGCTCTTCTGGGTGAGATGATAACTGTCTTTCGTTGTCTCTGTACTGTACACTGCACAATGTCAATATAGATTGAATCTGAATCTGAATCTGAATCTGAATCTGAATACAACACGGAAGCAGATCTCCCCGTCGCAATTTAAAAATACCGACCAAAATGCCCCACCTACATTAGTCTCACCTGTCCGCGTTTGCCCCACTTGCCCTAAACACCTCCAATCCATGTACCTGCCATTGTTTCTTTGAAAAGCTATTACCCTACCCAGAGAATCCCAGCGTTCCCATTTTAAGCCTTAAACCAGCATCCTCTGTTGTTTTGATTTCCCCATCCTGGACGGGGAAATCACCTTTTGCATTCCCATGGCGTTGTATACGCCTCTCTAAATACATGCGTGTGTCGCCTGCGTTCCAATGATGTGCCAGCCCCCTCACCCACTTGCTAGAGCTCAGGTCGACAGACTGAAGAAGGGATACAGCCTGGAACGTGTCCTGTCTCCTTCGCTCCATAGATGCTGCTGCACCCGCTGTGTTTCTTCAGCATTTTTTGTGTACCATAGATATATTCTTGATTAGTACGGGAGTCAATGGTTATAGCGAGAAGGCAGGACAATGGTGTTGATGGTCGTTGATAATCTATCCTGGGGTGTTGATTGTTTCCATTCGCTATATCTGTGCACCAATGTAACCGTGCCCCAAGTGCCCCAGCCTGTTCCCCCTTCTTTCTCGATGCCCCCCCCCCCCTTAACCCCCCCCCCCCTCATCGTCCCACACCCTCCCACCCCCCGCCGCCTCCCTTCATTGTTCTCGCTGTCCTTCGCTGCTTGCTCTCTGCGGCACGGTTCCCATCGACACTCGTGGCTCGGGGCTGATGGAGCGGAATCTGCTGTGGGCGAGACTGGTGCACCCGCCAGTTCCTCCGTCGTCTGACCGCGGCGGACGAGTCCACCGTTGCTCACTGTTTTTGCGGCCGATGGGGTGCAAATCAACGCCTCCATGAAAACAAAACGATACTCATGAGAGGCGTTTGGTAGATTTGGCCTTCTCCATCGTGGTATTTACCATAAAACTTATTATTAACTCAGCGGGATGGGCAGCATCTCTGGAGAGAAGGGATGGGCCACGTTTCTGGTCGCGACCCTTCTTCAGACTAAGATTCAGGTAAGAGTGAGAGGCAGAGGTATGGAAGGGTAAAATGAGAAATGGAGACACCAAAGCGGACAAAGCTGATGGGAAAAGTAGAATGGATCATACTCAACGAAATATACGGAGATCATTTTTAATTTTACTGCGGAGTCACGTGAGTGACTACGTGAAGAACCCCCCCAGGACGCATGCGTGTCATATCGCTTTCACGCTTGCGAAACGACAGGCGGGGTGGAGCGTTCCCCCGCAGCGGTAGATTTGAAACCGCGACCTGCAGGTAAGTGACTTACTCTGCGGTAGTTGTTTGTCCCCGCGCTGTTTTTACACAAAATAGTGTCCACAAGTGCTGCGAGTAAAGCTGGCTGGGGAGGACCGCGAAGTTGCGGGAGCCAGCAGCAGCTGAAGGCACAAGCCCCGTAAGTGGGACCTGCTGTGCCGACTTTTGGTCCCGCGCCGGCCAGAACACCACGGCCGGGCCGTAGACTATTCAGAATGGGGCCGTAGACTATTCAGAATGGGGCCGTCGACTTTGACAAGTCGAAACGGCAGGAGGCGGGATGGAAGGACGTTCCCCCCTTAACGGCAAGTTTTAAGCCTGGACCTGCAGGTAAATGATACTGCGGTCTTTATTGTTTCCATACTGTTCTACAGGTGGGGGAAACATGCACAAGGCAAATAAGTCGACCAGAGCAGCGACAAAGCTGGCGGGCAAAGACCGCGGAGTTGCGGACGCCAGCAGCGGCTGGCGGCACAGGAATTACCCGTAAGGGAACAGCTGTGCCCGACTTCGCCCCCGCACCGGCTAGATTAAACACTGCGTCTGGGCGGGAAGGCAAGAAGAAAAACCAAAAGAGTCGTTGACTGATCAGTCCTACTTTGAGCAGCCGCGAGCGGCCAGCGACCCTGAGCGCTGGAGCCGGTTGGACCGGCTTATGGAGCAGAGCTCCAACATGACAGACTCCCGGAGATGGAGTCCACTCACTGTGGGCACTATGTAAAATCCACAGCAGCACCTCTTGTAGGGCTGAACAGTGCATCTCCCTCGTCAGAGGGGAGTACTGGGGGGTCAATTCTGGGCTGACCCTGAAGAGGGGTTTGACGAACAAAACTACAAGTGTGCAGGGGGTGCAGGAAGGCAAAATCTACTGGTCATGGTGTCCAAATACATACAGCCAGACCACGATGGACACCACTGCAAAAATACTTGGGACCAGGAAACTGCGCACCTCTGAATGTTCCAGTCGTGGAAATAGCATTTGGAAACATGTCGGAGCAGGACTTAGGAAAGCCCTGTGGCTCATAAAGGCGACAACATTAAGGATCTCCTACAGCCAAAGACACCACCCCTATGCACCCACCAGCAGAACAAGAGAAGCTGGTGAAAGCTCAAAGGCCAGGTATACAAGACAGCGGTCTTTTAGACCGTAGCCCAGACCGGCCTTTCTGGAAGATGCGCAAACCCCCAACCCAAAAACAAACCCAGACACCGGCGCCTCAACCTCCACAAAGACCACACAGAAGAAGCAAACTTCCACTGGTAACAATGTAGGTAGGTGCGTCTGGTCCCTTACAAATTATAGGAAGAGTGGATAATACACACATTGGTGGGAGATTACACTCTTTTGGATATATGGTGTATATTAACTACAGACACTTATATCATAAGCAGTATCCAGGGATATACCATTTAATTGTGCAAAAGGGGTAATGGGTAAACCCAACATGATTGGCTGGAAATTGTGTCTTATATCTTTACTAAAACAAAATAGATGGTGACAGTCGTATCATCATCGAATTGACCACATTGAATACATTGTACTATATATTCAGTACAAAATGCGAACTGGTAACTGCTAAAGGACTGATTTCCAAAGGCTACTCCATGGCTAGCATATACCTAATGATGCTTACTATTCAGTGCCTACACGGACTGATCACAACCGTTATTTAAAAAAAACATCAACTGGATGGGGCAGCTCTGGCAGTATAGAGCTCTACCAAATACATAATCATATGATCATACTAATTGTGGGCATAACTTTGGAGTTGGCCTAACTAGCTGTAACAGCCACCATACAATTGGGTGAAAACCGGGGTTAGAATCCTTCCAGTTAAATATAAACTAACGCCTACCAACATAACGGATTATTTGAGGTTCACAATTGACAGCTCACATGTCGGTGACTTTAGCAAAGGACAAGGCTACAGTCTTAACTGAGGCCTGCAACAACCGCACTGACATCAGTGAGCCATCTATCAGATTGGTAGGAAGTATAATTGGCATATAGTGTCTGCCTTTCCACCCACACAATTTGGACCTTTGTATTACCAAAAATCTACAAAGGGCAAAAATACAAACACTCAAAGTTAATACTGGTCATATCGACAGACCAATAAGCCACCAATCAAAACTTATGGAAATTAAAATGGTGGAGAGATAACATTCGGCTTTGTCCCAACCCTATCGTTATCAGCAAACCCTTAGTGGTGCTACAAACTGATGCCAATGCGCTTGGATGGGGTACTACCAATTTCCATCTCCATCTGCGGAGGTAGATGAAGGCACAGGAGGCATCGTTATCACAGACACTGGGCATAAACAACCTGGAAAGGTGGGGTACGTTCTATGGCCTAAAGTCATACTGCTCTGGGATAAATCACCAGCATGTTAGACTACAGAGTGACAATCTGACTAATACAATTTGGTAATGGTGTATCCAGAGAAATATTGTAATATCAGCTACTTACCTACCAGGTAATCCAAAATTCAGTGACAGGCATCAGGTCACGCAAATTCAATACAATAAGACTTAATCACCAGTTACCGAACTGTGTTTCTTGGGAACCAGACCCTGGGACAGCAGGGACAGATGCTTTTCACTGCATTGAGGGGGGCAATTGTCTATCTATGCATTCTCTCCTTCTATGCATCATCAATCGGGTATTACGAAAAATACAACACGACTCATATTGTCACAGAAACAACACAGTTTGATGAACATAACATCTGTTCTCGAATTTCTGGCAGGCCTCCATTATGATGAGGGGCTCAGTTACAGTGCCATTAACTGCGTCAGAAGTGCCCTTTCAACATATCTATGGCGAGGATCAGAGCGTCATTCTGTTGAGTCTCACCCCTGGTAACCAAACTTATGAGGCGAATTTTTAATATCAATCCCCCAAGAACCAGGTACTCTCTAAATGGGATATGAGTATTGCCATAACGTTGCTAAGGAATTGGTCTCCAGCAACAGCTCTGTCCCTGCAAAGACTGACGCACAAAATGGTCATGCTGATGGCGTTGGTCACGGCACTAAGGGTACAGTCGTATATACGTTAAGGCTGGACTATATGACTTCTTCAACAGGAATATAACGTTTCATATTACGAATTAGTCAAACAGAACAGACCGGGATCATCAGGCCTCAAAATAGAATTTAGGGATTACCCTACAGATATCGTCTCTGTATAATAAGACAATTATTGTTCTATATGGAGTACACCAAAATCATCTGAGGCTATGAGATGGCACTACTAATCAGCCACAAACAAATCCACAAAAAAGTGTCGGTTCAAACTATTTCCAGATCTGTGATTCCAGATTCCAGATCAGCTGAAACAGGTTTTAACAACAACCGGGGTGGATACTAACATAATAATAATAATAATACATTTTATTTATGGGCGCCTTTCAAGAGTCTCAAGGACACCTTACAAAAATTTAGCAGGTAGAGGAAAAACATGTAAGGGGAATAAAATAAATAATAGAGCCATGACTAGTACACAAAGTAAATACATAATTCAATACAAAACACAGTATGAGGCAATTAATGCACAGATGAAAAGGGACGGCACGTGGGGCTAAGTATAGGCAGAGGTGAATAGATGGGTCTTGAGGCGGGACTGGAAGATGGTGAGGGACACGGAATTGCGGATCAGTTGGGGGAGGGATTTCCAGAGCCTGGGAGCTGCCCTGGAGAAGGCTCTGTCCCCAAAACTGCGGAGGTTGGGCTTGTGGATGGAGAGGAGACCAGCTGATGTGGATCTGAGGGACCGTGAGGGTTGGTAGGGGGAGCGGAGGTCAGTGAGATAGGGGGGGGGGGGGCAGATGGTGGAGGGCTTTGTTTGTGAGGATCAGGATTTTGTAGGTGATCCGGTGGGAGATGGGAAGCCAGTGAAGCTGTTTGAGGACTGGAGTGATGTGATGCCAGGATTTGGTATGGGTGATGAGTCGGGCGGCTGCGTTTTGGACCAGTTGGAGTCGGTTGATGTAGGTGGAGCTGATGCCAAGGAGAAGTGAGTTGCAATAGTCTAGTCGGGAGGAGATGAAGGCATGGATGAGTCTTTCAGCAGCGGGCGGTGTGAGAGAGGGTCTGAGTTTGGCGATGTTGCGGAGATGAAAGAAGGAGGTTTTAATGACATGGCGGATGTGAGGCTCAAGGGAGAGGGTGGAATCAAAGATCACGTCAAGGTTGCGGGCCTGGGGAGATGGGGAGACAGTGGTGCCGTCGATGGTGAGAGTGGGGTTATTGATTTTGCTGAGTGTGGCTTTGGAGCCTATGAGGAGGAATTCTGTCTTATCGCTGTTGTGTTTGAGGAAATTATGTTGCATCCAGGTTTTTATAGCTGACAAACAGGAGTTAATATGGGAGAGGGGGGGTGTTGTGGGGGGATTTGGTGCCAAGGTAGATATGTGTGTCATCAGCTTAACAGTGAAAGTCCAGATTGAAGTGGCGGAGTATCTGACCAAGGGGGAGGATGTAGATGATGAAGAGGAGGGGGCCGAGTACGGAGCCTTGGGGAACGCCTTGAGTGACTGTGGGTCTGTAGCAGAGGTGTGGTTGTGGAGATAGATGAAGTGGGATCTGTTGGAAAGGTAGGAACGGAGCCAGCTGAGTGCAGAGCCTTCAATGCCGCGGTGTTTGGGTCTGGTGAGCAGGATGTTATGGTTCACTGTATCGAAGGCTGCGCTCAGGTCGAGGAGGATGAGGATGTTGAGGGAACCAGTGTCAGCAGAGGTGAGGAGGTCGTTGAGGGCTTTGAGGAGAGCAGTTTCTGTGCTATGGAGGGGGCGAAAGCCAGATTGGAGGGGTTCAAGTAGGTTATACGCAAGGAGGTGGGAATGAAGTTGCGACGCAACGATACGCTACAGGGTTTTTGAAAAAAAGAGGAGGTTTGAGATTGGGCGGTAGTTAATGAGAGAGGAGGGATCAAGACCAGGTTTCTTTAAGATTGTTGTAACAGCAGCAGTTTTGAAAGCGGAGGGGACAATTCCTTGGGACAATGTGGAGTTGAAGAGATTAATGTGGTAGGGGCAGAGAACGGGGAGGCAGGACTTCAACAGGGGAGTGGGGAGAGAGTCGAGGGAGCAGGTAGTGGGTTTGGAAGAGCTGATGTGTTTGGAGATTTCAATAGGGGTGACCAGGTCAAACTGGGAGAGGAAGCAGTGTGGAGGAGGGGTAAGGAGGTCAGTGGAGATGTTGAAAGCAGGGGCCTTGGTTGGTGGTGGAGTAGATGCTGGGGAGTCGGGTACAGGGGATAAAGATTGATAGATGGTGCTGATTTTATCAGCGAAAAAGTGGAGGAATGAGTTGCAGAAATCCGGAGTAGAGGTAGGGAGAGTGTTGGCTCGAGGGTTGAGGAGGTTGCCCACTGTGGAGAAGAGGGTTATGTGGTTTAGGCAGGGATCGGTGAATATGGAGGAGAGGTTGGCAGATATTGCAGCAATGAGAGCATCTTTATAGTCAGTGAGGTGGAGTTTGTAAGCTTCAAGGTGGACTGTGAGAGATGATTTATTTGTAAGTCGTTCGAGTTGGCGACCAGTCTGTTTCAGTTTACGAAGTGCATGTGTGTACCAGGGAGAAGATGTGTTGAAAGTTACGGTTCTTGTTTTGAGGGGGGGGCAAAGTGTTGAGGGAGGTAGACAAGGTGGAGTTGAGATGGTTTGTGAGATCATCAGGTGAGATGGGGGGTTGAGTCCAGGGGAAGAGTGGTGGAGAGCAGGTCAGAGAGTTGGTGGGGATCAATGGATTTTAGATTACGAAAGATGATTTCTCGGAGGAAGTGGGTACGAGGTGTCAGAGAAGGGATGGTGAACCGTATAAGCTTATGATCAGAGAGGGGGAAGATGCAAGGATGGAGGTCGAAGACCGTTTGATTTGTGGAGCAGACCAGGTCAAGGATGTGACCTTTGTCATGGGTGGGAAATGTGACGTGCTGAGTGAGAGAGAAGTTGTCCAGAAAAAAGGCGAATTCAGATGCGAGCTTGCAGGTGGGGGAGTCCATGTGAATATTTAAGTCACCAAGTAGCAGCAGTCGTGTGGAGAGGGATGAGGCAAGTGTGAGGATATTCAAATATTATTCCACCAGGGCTGCAACTACAACGGCAGCTATGGAGTTGGATGTACCAATGAACCAAATCCTCGAGACAGCAGGATGGATGAGGGGAAAATGTTCCAACTATTCTACCACAAACCAGTAGTTAAACTGGAACTTGCGGAGCTAATTTAAAGTTCTGTAATATAATTTCACCCCATAAATAGGGGCTATAATTTGTTGTTAACAATTTATCATGGATTTCAATGTTGGATTCATGTCTAAACATTTTAACACGATTCTTCCCACAGTCAATCAAGGCAGATGTGATGCATGGACTCGTTTCCACGGCATGAAATCACAGAGCTTTGAAATCTTCACGTAGTCACTCACGTGACTACGAAGTAAAATAGCAAGATTAAACGAGAACTTATCAGTTCGAAGTTTGATCGTTATTTTATGAGGAGTACGTTGAGGAAATACGTGCCCTCCGCTCCCACCCTTGATCATATACTCAACTGGTATTTTTTTATCTAATCATACTAGGTTCAGTCATTACAGTTATCTGTGATTTCACACCGCTGCTTTGAAGAAAACACGCATGCGTCCTGGCGGGGTTCTTCACGTATTCCCTCAACGTACGCCTCATAAAATAACGATCAAACTTCGTACTGATACGTTCTCGTTTAATCTTACTATTTTAAACTGAAGGACGGTCAGATTGTCGGAGAACTGGGATGAGGAGTTGGAGATGAAGAGAGGAAGCGAGGGTTAACTGAAGTTCCCGAAGTCTATATTCATGCCGAGAGAAATATGAGGTAATGTTCCTCCGATTTGCGTTGGGCCTCGCTCTGCCAGTGATGTTGTCCAGACACCCAGATATGCTGCCTGTCCCGCTGAGTTACTCCTCCATGTTAATGGTGTAAACCAGTGTATGGTGTAAACCAGTATCTGCAGTTCCTTCCTGCTCATAACATTTAGGATGCAGCTGTAGGAAAGCGCCGTTGGTATTTGGAGCACAAACTGGTAGCTGCTTTACAAGGAGGTCGTGTTTCTCTCCTTGAACGAAGAGCTGAGAGAGAATGGATACACTTGATCAATTCTGACTGAAACGTCGGAGTACGATGGGTGACCATAAAAACAGTCCCGACATTATCAGGGGAAGAGATAGGATCGACGGCGTCATTTTTCCTAAGCAGTGGATCCACATCAAGGGGACACTGGTGTAAGGTGAAAGAAAATATGTTGCAAGGAGATCCGATAGATAAGTGGTTCACACAGCCATTATTCCTATTAATTTCTCCTAGTGACGCTGCCTGATCCGCGAAGTTACTCCAGCGTTTCGCGTCTAACATCGGTGTAAACCAGCATCTGCATAAATATACCACACACACACATTTGGGCGGCCATGGTGGCGCAGCGGTGGAGTTGATGCCTTACAGCGCTTCCAGCGCCGGAGACCCACGTCCAATACCGACTATGTGTGCTGTCTGTACGGAGTTGGTACGTTTTCGCCGTGGCCGCGTGGGTTTTCTCCGAGTTGATCAATTCCTTCCCACACTCCAAAGACGTACAGGTATGTAGGTTAATTGGCTTGCTTTATGTGCAAATTGTCATTAAATATACAAGGGTGAGTGACAAGTACAAGTACTTTAATACCAACAATGGACGTGGGGAGGACGCGGGAACAGCAGGTTATCGAAGATGATCAACCACCACCCTGTCGAACGGAAGAAGGTGGACGTGGGGCCAAAACGCTGCTGTAATATTCTGCTTGCCCATATAATTAATACAAAACAGTTGAACTCTAAACTCGGAAGCGATGGCTGAAAAGAGGGCCTACAAATAATTTGCTTTAACAATTTATTACTTAACCTACCTACAGGTCAATGTTCAACGATACACTGGACCTTATAATCCGAATTTAACAGGAACCATCCCGGTCCATGTTAAACCCGTGCTGCAAGACAACTTAACTACATCTGTCCACATACCCCATCCCTTGCTGGTTTGTATCGATTTGTTTCTGATATGATTTCGTTTGTTTGTTTTTTTTTGGTTACTTTTTGTCAGTCCTAACGAGATACCGTGAAAAACTTTGCGTGCTGGTTGAACGAATTGGGAACTGCGGGAGTAATGGTGGAGGTGGTGGGAGCAGTTTTGTGGTGAAATAGTCGGTTAGATTCATAGAGTCATAGAGTGATATGGTGTGGGGAGAGTCCCTGCGGCCCAACCTTCCCACACCGGACAACATGATCCATCGACACTCGTCCCACCTGCCGGCGCTTGGTCCATATCCTTCCAAACCTGTCCTATCCGTGTACCTGTCTAACTGTTTCTTAAACGTTGGGGTAGTCCATGACTCAACGATCTCCTCTGACCGCTTGTACCATACACATACTACCCTCTGTGTGAAAACGTTATTCCCATTAAATATTTTCCGCTTCACAAACTTATCTTTTTTGGTCTTCGATTCACCTACTCTTGGCTAGAAAATCTGCACATCGACCCGATCTATTCCTCTCATGATTGTATACAACACTATACGATCGCCGCCATCCTCGTACGTTGAACTGAATAGATTTATCTAGCCTTCTCATCCTCAGACCCTCCAAGTCTGGCAACATCCTTGTAAATCTTCTTACTCCAAAAAAAACAATTTAACTGGGACCATCCCAGTCTATATTAAATCCGTGCTAAACCACACCTATTCATAAATCCCATCCCATGCTGGTTTAATTCAGTTTGGTTCATTTTTGTCAGCCGTACCGAGAGACCGTGAACACCTTTGCGAGCTGACTGAACGGATGGGTAACTGTGAGATTAAAGGTGGGGTTGGTGGGCGCGGTCTGGGGTTCATTTGTCGGTTTTTTCCACTATGTTGAAAACTTAAAACTTAGATACAAAACAGGCAGAGCAGGTGTTGGCAAATGTACAAAACAATCTGACGACAACCTCGAGATGTTTCAGAAATACCAGATAAACATAATTTTCCAGTCTGTGTAAAGTACCGGAATTAATGTGCAGCTGGGAGAAATGTAATTGACAACACCTGGATATTGTGAGGTATAAATAAACCCGAGCGGGGACCTTGGGCAACTGGCAATGAAGATCTACCTGGGCCCATTGTCAGTACAGGCGGCATCTCTATGTCCCACCAACATCAGCGATGGGGACTAGTACATCGGAGCGGGCATTAACACTTTTCAGTGTCTTTAATTACTTTAAATACATCATCACAGTCATCGGACTGCTCAGTAAGTCGTTTTAACTGCTTGTTATTTAACACCGTTGAGGAGTTCAATGTTTGCAACTGTTGCTTCGGGTCAGGGGCTTGAAGCTTTGACCGGAGTTTGTCATCTAAATTGTCCAGCACTCAAACTCAACTCAACAGCAGGTCTCTGGTTTTATTTCAAGAAGTTGCATATTTTGTATTGTGTTAGTAATTGTAAGTGAGAGATATGCCCCTGCCCCACTATAAAACCCCTGTCCCACTTAGGAAACCTGCACAGAAACGTCTGGAGACTTTGCGCCACACCCAAGGTTTCCGTGCGTTTCCCGGAGGTTACAGGTGGTTGCCGGAGGTTGCAGGTTGTGGAATCAGGTAGGGAGAATGACAACACCTTCCGGAACCTCCAGGAACCGCACGGAAAACTTGGGTGGGGCGCAAAGTCTCCAGAAGTTTCCGTTCAGTTTTCCTAAGTGGGACAGGGGCATAAGCGAGGCGGGTTGTCGGCACTTGATGCCGACGGGGAACTGAAGAGGATAGCTGTTGACAGGGGGAGATGAAACACTCGGCGTGGCTCAGAAAGGGTCGCAGTGCGCGGTCCCTATGTGGCTCCCGAGGTGATGTTTCGTAGAAAATGAGAGCTCGGTAAACACAAATCTTCACCATTCGTTCCACTGATAGCTAGAATTATAACCGATTGTTTTCCCATCATTCGAAGAATAATTATATTGTTGCACCAGTTTCCGCACTGATGCAGATCGGGATGACGGTCACACCGTATCCATCATGTTATTCTCCTGGAAGACACATAGCTAGAATCAACCACACAGTGGCGTTCAAGACGAGGGCAATACTGGACAAGGCTACTCCATTTCACCCATATGCAAACCAACCCCAACGTCTATGGACTCCCATAGGTTGCACGAAGGACTCTACGGGTTTCGTTCGAATCACTGCATTGCTTGTTTTGGTTTGTTATGTTTTCTATGTGTGTATCATGTTAAATAGCTGCTATGCTGCTGCATAATTTCATTGTTCCGTCGTAGATATATAAATGACAATTAATACTCTTGACAACTCCGCATTGCTAACATTCAATATCAGTGTGTATCGTTTTGGAGGCTTAATGAATAAGAATTGCATTATTCCGTTATCGATACTTTTGACAACTTAACACGTTTCACAAATCCTCATTCACAATATATTGACCCGCCATACTCATGTATTCTGGATCTCAGGGTGAATGGGAATTTGTATCAGATGGCTGCGATACCACAAGACATCTATAGGGGTCGCGCTTGCACCATGATCACCAACATTGAGAACACCTTGCACCTGAGGACCAGATTCAAAGGCTGACTGTGTTCTTTTCCTCACAGGTAATTTTGTGGCGATCATCGTTCTCGGACGGGGAAAGTGCGGATTGTCCCGGGGCATCACCTACTACCTGGTGGCGATGGCGGCAGCAGATCTATCGGCCGTCTTCTTCAACGTGGCGATATTTTACCTTTACGCTGCGATTTTTCGGTATATTCACACGGTTGCTTGCACCCTACAAAGAGTGATGGCCTATGTGTCCCTGGACTGGTCAGTCTGGTTAACTGTCGCTTTTACATTTGATCGCTATGTGGCCATTTGTTGCCAGGACTTTAAGACCAGATACTGCACGGTTCGAATCGCTACGGTGGCGATAGCAACAGTGTATGTGGTGAGTTTAATACGGAATATCCCCTACTATTTTGCATTTTATTCTTATTATATACTCGTGCCAATTGGATGTATCGAAAAGCCGGAATATTTTTCCCACCCCGGGTGGCTTGCCTTCTCCTGGATTCACACCATTTTAACCCCTCTGCTTCCGTTTTTCGTTATTGTGTCCCTTAATATCCTGACGGTCAGATCGATCGTGGTGGCGAGCCGAGCCCGGAGTAAGCTCCGCGCGCACGTCAGTGGCGAGAAACAGGAGGACCCGGAGATGGAGAGTAGAAGGAAATCGATAATTTTACTCTTCTGTGTGTCCGGCAGTTTCATCCTCCTGTGGCTGACGGACGTGTGCTTCTTCATTTACACGCATATTGTCAACTTACACACAGTCCAAAGCTACGCTAACCCAAGGTACATGACAATATATGCTGCGGACATGCTTAAAATTCTGAGTTCGTGCACGAACACGTTTATTTATGTGGTGACTCAGTCTAGGGTCAGAGACGAACTAAAAAATGCACTCAAGTATCCGTTCACAATGTGTTTTAAGCCTGTTCAAAATTAAAATAGATTTAAGAATTGTGGATTTGTTAATGAAGGGGTAACGAGGTAACCATAGTGGCAGCATCTATTAATATTTCAAATCATTACACACTAATGGTTCTGGAAATGTTGCAATGAGGTAGTCATGTTGAGTGTTTCAAACCGCTGTCTCGGGGCTGAAACAATGCGAGCCGTTTGCCGCAGCAGGGAGTAAACTGGAATAAATGAGACCAGCTCTGAATATTTCTTGACCGGGCTCATCTGTATGTGTCAGCGTAAAGGACGGAGCGCCCCCCTGCAGACCGGTTGTGTCACGATTCTATAACCGTCCGTGCCATTTCATTAAAGGCAATGGTGGATTTATGTGTTGGAAGGAACAGCGGATGCTGGTTTATACCGAAGATGGACACAAAGAGTTGGAGTAACACAGCGGGCCAGGCAGCATCTCTGGAGAAAAGGAATAGGTAAAGTTTCGGTACGCTGTCCTCCTGCAGACTGAGTCAACGGGAAGGGAAACGAGAGATATGGAAAAAGAGAATGAAAGATATGCAAACAGTAACGACGATAACTGAACAGGGCATTGTTGGCTGCGGGCTCGGTGAGAACAATTTAAGATGGGATGCAAGAGTTACTCGAAGTTAGAGACATCCATTTTCATACCAGTGGGTTGTAAGCTTACCAAGCGAAATATGAGTTTCTGTTCCTCCAATTTGCGCTTGATCTCACTCTGAAACATGGAGGAGGCCCAGGACAGAAAGGTCACATGGATGTAAGTTTCCTGTACTGCATGCAAATAATAATAATTGGACATTACATGCACATCTATCAATACCACATTTTACATGTGATGAGTACACATACACCTCTCTAGCAAAGCGCTCTGATCGCCAAAGCCACATTGACGACTGCTTTGGTGCCACCTCCTGCACGCACACACAACTGACTGACTTCATCCACTTCACCACCAACTTCCATCCGGCACTCCAATACACCTGGACGATTTCCGACACTTCCCTACCATTCCTTGACCTCACCATCTCCATCGCAGGGGACAGACTCCTGACCGACATACATTACAAACCCACTGACTCACATGGCTATCTGGACTACACGTCTTCCCACCCTGCCCCCTGTAAAGACTCCATCCCCTACTCCCAATTCCTCCGCCTACGCCGCTATCTGTTCCCAGGATGAGACATTTCATACCAGGGCATCGGAAATGTCCTCGTTCTTCAGGGAACGGGGATTCCCCTCCGCCACCATAGATGAGGCTCACACCAGGGTCTCATCCATACCCCGTAACACTGCTCTCTCTCCCCATCCCCGCACACGCAACAAGGGCAGAGTCCCTCTGGTCCTCACCTTTCACCCCACCAGCCGGCAAATACAACACATAATCCTCCGCCATTTCCGCCACCTCCAACGTGACCCCACCACTCGCCACATCTTCCCATCTCCCCCCATGTCTGCCTTCCGCAAAGACCGCTCCCTCCGCAACTCCCTCGTCAATTCTTCCCTTCCCTCCCGCACCACCCCCTCCCCGGGCACTTTCCGTTGCAACCGCAAGAAATGCAACACCTGTCCCTTCACCTCCCCCCTCGACTCCATTCAAGGTCCCAAGCAGTCGTTCCAGGTGCGACAAAGGTTCACCTGTATCTCCTCCAACCTCATCTACTGCATCCGCTGCTCTAGATGTCAGCTGATTTACATCGGTGAGACCAAGCGTAGGTTGGGCGACCGTTTCGCCGAACACCTCCGCTCAGTCCGCAATAACCTACCTGACCTCCCGGTGGCTCAGCACTTCAACTCCCCCTCCCATTCCCAATCCGACCTCTCTGTCCTGGGTCTCCTCCATTGCCAGAGTGAGCAACAGCGGAAATTGGAGGAACAGCACCTCATATTCCGTCTGGGGTCCTTGCGTCCTTATGGCATCAACATTGAATTCTCCCAATTTGGCTAGCCCGTGCTGTCTCCTCCCTTTCCTTCACCCTCTAGCTGTCTCCTCCCACCCTCCCATCCGCCCGCCCTCGGGCTCCTCCTCCTCCTCCCTTTTTCCTTCTTTCTTTCCCCACCCCCCATCAGTCTGAAGAAGGGTTTCGGCCCGAAACGTCGCCTATTTCCTTCGCTCCATAGATGCTGCTGCACCCGCTGAGTTTCCCCAGCAATTTTGTGTACCTTCGCCAAAGACTGTTGGGTCTCCGCTTGACAACCATTTAACGCCGTTTCACATCCCCATCCTGAATGTTCAGTTCTTAATCTCATTGTTTGACACGCAAACTACGAGAGCAGCACTTCATATCTGCTTCAGTGGCGTACAACCTAACGGCATGAACTTTAAATTCATGGAGTCATGCATCATGCAGTCATGCATCTTCGGGCCAATAGTAGACATAACATGCTGGAGTAACTCAGCGGTACAGGCAGCATCTCTGTAGAGATGTAATGTCGTTTCCGGTCGAGAATCTTCCTCGGACAAAGGCGTCCACGCAAACAAGAAGGACATCTGACATTCGCCATGTTTTCCCACGTCTGACACATATCTCCCTCGATGATTCCTCTCCATATACAGTGTCTATACAAGTGTCTTTCCAATGCTTAGTACCGGCCTCCTCTTGCTCATGTCGCAGAGTTTTCCATATATCCATCAACCGTTGAGTGAAAAACATGCCCCACATTTTCCAGTACTCATCTTAAACCTATGTCTTCTGGCAGTGCAGATGCTGGTTTACACAAAAGGACACATCGCTGGATAACATGAAGGTGACGTTTCAGGACATATTGAAGAAAGGTCCAACCGATGCCACGAATGGTTTGACGGCACTGGGCCTGTAATCGCTGGAATTTAGGATGAGTGGGTCATCATTGAAACGTTTCGAATAGTGAAAGGCCTGGATAGTGTGGATATGGACTGGATATTTCCAATAGTGGTAGATTATAGGAACAGAGGCCACAGTCTCAGAATACAAGGAAGTGCCTCTAGAAAGATAACGAGGAGAAATATATTTATTCAGAGGTTGGAGAATCGGTGGAATTCATTGCCACAGATGGCTGAAGATGGCTGTAGGTGGCTGTAGATTGTGCCCTGGTTTTATTCCACGTCTCAAAGACGTGTCGGTTTGTGGGTGAATTGGCTTCGGTAAAATTGTAAATTGTCTATCGTTTGTCGGATAGTGTTAGTGTACGGGGAGTTTATTGATCGGCACGGACTCGAAGGTCCGATAGGCCTATTTCCATGCGCTTTTCGAAACGGTATCTACGTATTTTTTTCCAGAGATGCTGCCTGACCCGCTGAGGTACTCCATCACTTTGTTTCTATCTTCACTTTAATCCTATGTGCTCTGGTTCTTGATTACCGTATTTTGGGTAAAATTCTGAATATTCAACCTATCTATTCCCTTCCCATTTTATACACCTCTATCAGATCAGCCTTTACCCTTTTGACTTTCAAGAAATAAAGTCCGAGCCTGCCCAAACATTTATCATATGTCAGGCCCTCTTGTCATGGAAACATGCTGGTCGATCCTTTCTGCACCAATTCCGGCATAACACCGTCCTTCCAGACGCAGGGTGACCAAAGCTAAGCAAATATATTCCAAGTGTGGATTCGCCATCACGTATCAGTTGATGACAAATATTCCGCAGACTGCTGAGCAATTCGAACATTTGATTTAAAAAAAGTAAATGCTGGAATTATGCCATGCAAAGGGAAGCGGAGTTAATGTTTCAAAGAATGGGTAGATGAAGCACTGTCATATCTCCATCAACAACCACTCCCAGAAGACGTTCCAGGTACTCACAAATCTAGAGGACAGTTCTCTGGATACTTTCAAGAGAGATCTAGAGAGGGCTCTTAGAGATAGCGGAGCCAGGTGATATGGGGAGAAGTCTGGAACGGGGTACTGATTGGGGATGATAAGCCATGATCACATTGAATGGCGGTGCTGGCTCGAAGGGACGAATAGCTTTTTTTTGCAGCTATTATCTATTGTCTTTAGCACCATCCTACTCTCTGGGAACAATTTACAATATTTTACCAAAGCCGACAAACCTGTATGTCTTTGGAGTATGTGAGGAATCCGGAACACCCCGGAAAAACCTAGGTTACGTGGATAACGTACAAACTCCGCAGCAAATATACCACTGCACTACTGATGTCGTCCGTCTATCTGTCTGTCTGTCTGTCCGTCCGTCTGTCCGTCTGTCCGTCTGCCCGTCTGTCTGTCTGTCTGTCTGTCTGTCTGTCTGTCTGTCTGTCTGTCTGTCTGTCTGTCTGTCTGTCTGTCTGTCTGTCTGTCTGTCTGTCTGTCTGTCTGTCTGTCTGTCTGTCTGTCTGTCTGTCTGTCTGTCTGTCTGTCTGTCTGTCTGTCTGTCTGTCTGTCTGTCTGTCTGTCTGTCTGTCTGTCTGTCTGTCTGTCTGTCTGTCTCTCTCTCTGTCTGTCTGTCTGTCTGTCTGTCTGTCTGTCTGTCTGTCTGTCTGTCTGTCTGTCTGTCTGTCTGTCTGTCTGTCTGTCTGTTTGTCTGTCTGTCTGTCTCTCTGTCTGTCTGTCTGTCTGTCTGTCTGTCTGTATGTATGTCTGTCTGTCTGTCTGTCTGTCTGTCTGTCTGTCTGTCTGTCTGTCTGTCTGTCTGTCTGTCTGTCTGTCTGTCTGTCTGTCTGTCTGTCTGTCTGTCTGTCTGTCTGTCTGTCCGTCCGTCCGTCCGTCCGTCCGTCCGTCCGCCTGCCTGTATGTCTGTCTGTCTGTCTGTCTGTCTGTCTGTCTGTCTGTCTGTCTGTCTGTCTGTCTGTCTGTCTGTCTGTCTGTCTGTCTGTCTGTCTGTCTGTCTGTCTGTCTGTCTGTCTGTCTCTGTCTGTCTCTCTCTGCCTGCCTGCCTGCCTGCCTGTCTGTCTGTCTGTCTGTCTGTCTGTCTGTCTGTCTGTCTGTCTGTCTGTCTGTCTGTCTGTCTGTCTGTCTGTCTGTCTGTCCATACATCTATCTACCTATGTATATATCTATCTATTTATCCATATCTATCTTCCTATGCTATTATATTATTATTATTACATTACATTACATAAGTAAAGCTCTGAACTTGTGCTCTTCTGGATTGTGCGTTCTTTCTATTTGCGCAAAAACGGTACGCGATAGCGCTACGGTGTTTCAATAGACAATAGACAATATGTGCAGGAGTAGGACATTGGACCCTTCGAGCCAGCACCGCCATTCAATGTGATCATGGCTGATCCTACCCAATCAGTACCCCGTTCCTGCCTTCTCCACATATCCGCTGACTTCGCTAATTTTAAGAGCTCTAACTAGCTCTCTCTTCAAAGCATCCGGAGAACCTGCCACCACTGCCCTCTGAGGCAGAGAATTCCACAGACTCACTGTGAGGAAAAGTGTTTCCTCGTCTCCGTTCTAAATGGCTTACACCTTATTCTTAAACTGCGGCCCCTGGTTCTGGACTACCCTAACATCGGGAACATGTTTCCTGCCTGTAGTGTGTGCAAGCCCTTAGCAATCTTAAATATTTCAATGAGATACCTTCAAATCCTAAACTCCAGAGTGTAAAGGCCCAGTTGCTCCATTCTCTCAGCATATGACTGTCCCGTCACCCCGGGATTTAATAGCGTAAACCTACGCTGCAATCACTCAATAGCTGTAATGGCCTTCCTCAAATTAGGGGACCAAAACTGCACACAATACTCCAGGTGTAGTCTCACTTGCGCGCTCTACAACTCCAGAACGAACTATTTGCTCCTATATACGATTCCTCTTGCTATAAAAGCCAACATGCCATTCGCTTTCTTCACTGCCAGCTGTACCTGCATGCTTACTTTCATATACTGATGAACAAATACCCCAGATCCCGTTGACCTTCCCCTTTTCACAACTTGACGCCATTTAGATAGTAATCTGCCTTCCTGTTTTTGCTTTCAAAGTGGATAACGTCACATTTATACGCATTAAACTTCATCTGCCATGCAGCTGCCCACTCCACCAACCTGTCCAATTCACCCTGCATTCTCATTACATCCTCCTCACAGTTCACACTGCCACCCAGTTTTGTGTAATCTGCAAATTTGCTAATGTTACTTTGAATCCCTTCATTCAAATCATTGATGTATTTTGTAAATAGTTGCGGTCCCAGCACCGAGCCTTGCGATACCTCACTAGTCACTGCATATCATTCTGAAAGGGACCCGTTAATCCCTACACTTTGCATCCGATCTGCCAACCAATTTTCTATTCATATCTGCACTCTACCACCAATACCACGTGCCCTGATTTTGCCCACTAATCTCCTATGTGAGACCTTATCAAATGATATCTGAAAGTCCAGGTACACTACATCCACTGGCACTCCCTTGTCCATTTTCCGAGTTACATTCTCACCAAATTTTAGAAGATTAGTCAAGCATGATTTCCACCTCGTAAATCCATGCTGACTCGGTCCGATCCTGTTACTGCTATCCAGATGTGCGGCTGTCTCATATTTTATAATTCACCCCAGCACCTTCCCCACCACCGATGTCAGGCAAACTGGTCTATAATTCCCCGTTTTCTCGCTCCCGCCTTTCTTAAAACGTGGGATAACATTAGCTACCCTCCAATCCACAGGAACTGATCCCCAGTCTATAGAACATTGGAAAATGATCACCAATGTGTCCACGATTTCTGGAGCCACTTCCTTAAGTACCCAGGGATGAAGAGCACCAGGCCCTGGGGATTTATCAGCTTTCAGTCCCATCAGTCTACGCTGCACTAGTGTCCTGCCTAATGTGATTTCCTTCAGTTCCTCCGTCACCCCAGATCCTCTGACCACTAGTAGTTCAGGAAGGTTGTTTGTGTCCTCCTTTGAGAAGAAGGATCCAAAGAACATGTTCAACTCATCTGCCATTTCCTTGTTCCCCATAATAAATTCACCGTTTTCAACTTCAAGGTTCGATCTTTGGACTTAAATAAGTTTTTCCTCTTCGCACACCTAAAGAAGCTTTTACAATCATCTTTTATATTCTTGGCTAGCTTACCCTCGTACCTCAACTATTCTCCTTTTAAAACATCACCCAATCCTATGGTTTACCGCTCATCTTGTCAATGTTATACTACTTCTCTTTTATTTGTATACTGTCCATGAATTCCCTTGTCAGCCACTCTCGAACCTTACTCCCATTGGAATACTGTTTCCTCTTTGGAATGAACAGATCCGGCACCTTCTGTATTATTCACAGAAATACCTGCCATCGTTGTTCCACTGTCATCCCTGCTAGGGAATATTTCCAGTCAACTTTCTTCCCGACTCGAGTCGATGCCAAACTGACGCACGCTCCGTCCTGCGCTGTGATTTTGATTCCATTTGATTTGATTCATCTTTATTGGCAATGTGCAGAGTACAATTGCAGAGACAACGAAAAGATTTTTCACCACACAGCCATACGAATAAAAAAATTAAGAACATAGAACACGACAGTCTACAACATAAATATCCCCACAACGGTATCAAAGTTGTGAGGGAAGGCACCAACATTCGGTCAACCTCCTCTTTGATGTTCTTTGATGTTCACCCGTAGTCGGGGTCTCCCGAGCCCCACGCAATCGCCGCTACGGGCGGCCCGATGTTCGGGAAGATGCAACTCCGCGGAAGAACATCCTCAGCGGTTTGCATCTCCGAATCGGCCACGTCCTACCGGAGTCCGCGGCTGCTGAAGTCCACTGGCCGGGCTGGACGGAGATTCAACGCTGGCGGTCCTCGGCAAAGGGACCCAGGCCTCCGCGATGTTAGTCAGCGCCGCCCACGCTGGGAACTCTGCAAACAACAGCTCCGAGATGTCGATGCAGCAGGCCCAACACTCCGGAACTTCAAACGGCGATCCCTCATAAGGCAACGCCTGCTCCGCGATATATCCAGCGCTGCGCCGCTGCTGCTGAAGCTCTGGTCCGGTCCCCGGCAGGAAAGGCCGCGCCAATCCAGTTGGTAGGCCGCGTCGAGGGAGGCGAGGGCGCGACTCGGTCGCATGTTCGCCAGGAAGTGACTGGGAAACGTTTTCCTCCTTAAACAAACCCCCTCCCCACATAAATACTAAAACAAATTCCTAAACATACTTTAAACAAACTAAAAATAAAAAGAGATAGAAAGACAATAGACTGTAGGCAGAGGCTGCCATCACGTGGCGCCCCTAGCTGTGCTTGATGCGGGCCGGTAAAGTCTCGTGGCGGACCGGATGTGGCCCGCGGGCCATAAGTTGGAGACCCCTGCCCTTGACTATCAACATACCAACCCTGTCCCTTCCGTAGGGAGATTAACATTACGGCCACAACGTAACACTCAACGAACCTACCCACGCTCTGAGTTGATCCGTCTCACCCACGTGGCTTCCTGCATTTGAATAAAAACAACTTAATCCTGCCTCGTTCCTTACCGAGCGGCTGCACATCCTCTCGACTGAAATTGCCTTCATCTCCCTCCATAACATCTTCCAGCTTCTCAACTGCCCTACTCCTGCATTGGATCCCGCCCCCTTAACAATCTAATTTGTACCCACCCGATTAGCACTGGCAGACATTGCCCGCCGGGATATTGGTTCATACCAACCCTGTTGTACAGGTCACATCTGCCCCGGGAGACATACACAATGTTGATCAATCTGATATGCTGGCCCTGCACCAACTCCTCGGCCACGAAAACACCTATCCTATCTTCCGGGTCGTATTCTCACCAGCACAACCCACCAGGAGCAATCTCAAGATGACTTCTAGTCCCGATTAATTTTCATCCCCTCTTTCTTCTCCCACCGATCACCTCGCCTCTCCATCCTACCGCCCGTCTGAACATCCTACACCACCTCGCCTCTACCTGTTTCAGCCCAAAGACGGGTCCGAACCCGAAACGACTTCAGTCCTTTGTCGCATCCCCAGATGTTGCCTGAGTCGCTAAGTTCCTCCAGCACTTTATGTGGAGGAAGGCAGCACGGCAACAGGCCCCTCGGCTGCGAGTGTCTACCTTCGAAAGCCAACATCTGCAGCTCCTTCCTACTCTCTTTTGAAGATGACGTGATTGAGGAAGGAGAATTAGAGGACAAGGGCCGGACGGCCCAAGAGACCGTGGACAGGGAACTAGAAGTTTACGAGATTCGGCGAATAAGACTTTTAAATGGACTATGAGTGTTGCCATAAGAATGTCAAAAGGGGGGAATTTGAATGTAAATTCACATTCGCTGTAAAATTGTTCTGTGAAGGTAAAAAGGGTAGCCAGGTGGACTGGATTAAAACATAAAATGACTGCTGACCAAAGTTGCTGAAAATGTAGCTGCAGGTTTCTGGAAGCTGTGGACGGGGAAATACACATTGTCTTGCAGTTACTGCATATCGCGACTAGGGTATTACACGCACCCGTCTGACAAGTTTGAGGGATATACAATCCGCCTCGCCGGGAAGACTGAGGAATGTACCTGTCTGAGCTCTAATATTGTTCCACTAAATAACATCTCCTTATATGTACGTACCTGTTATCTTGACCATTGCGTACGTATCTGTGGCTTGATTGGGGAATGTGGAGGTGATAAACCGTAGCATTAAAGTATATAAGGCATTACGAATAAGGGCAGAGAGCTTGACTCTTTGCTAGGTTGTTAACCTGTGTAAAGACTCCTGCTGAATAAACGTACGTTTTAAGTAACCCCGGTATCCGGTCGATTATTGTCGAACCCGATGTAAGAGAAAAAACGAGACTCACAGAATGACCTCTTTGCACCTATATTAAACACCTCTTTTTATGAATGGACAACATGCCATTCACTTTCAACACTGCCTGCTGTAACTGCATGCTTACTTTCATTGACTGGTGATCAAGGACCCCCTAGATCCCGTTGTACTTCCGCTCTTCCAAACGTGACACCATTTAGATAATAAAATTCCTTCCTGTGTTGCTACCAAAGTGGAAAACCTCACATTTATTAACATTCAACTGCATCTGGCCACTCACCCAACCTGTCCAAGTCACCCTGCATTCTCAGAGCGTCCTCCTGACAGTTCATACTGCCACCCAACTTTGTGCCATCTACAATTTGCTAATGTTACTTGTATCCCTTCATCTAAATTTATATATATTGTAAATAGCTGCGGTCCCAGCACCGAGCCTTGCGGAACCCCACTAGTCACTGCCTGCCATTCTGAAAGGGACCCATTAATCCCTACACTTTGCATCCGATCAGCCAATAAATGTTATATTCATATCAGCACTCTACCACCAATACAACGTGCTCTAATTTTGCCCACTAATCTCCTATGTGAAACCTTATGAAATGCTATCTGAAAATCCAGGTACGCTACATCCACTGACTCTCCCTTGTACATTTTCCTAGTTAAATCCTCACCAAAATTAAAAGATTAGTCAAGCATGATTTATCCCTCGTAAATCCATGCTGACTCGAACTGATCCTGTTACTGCTATCAAAATGTGCGGCTAGATCATCATTTATAATTGACTCCAGCATCTTCCCCACCGCCGATGTCAGGCTAACTGGTCTATAATTCCCCGTCTTCGCTCTCCCGCTTTTCTTAAAAAGTGGGATAACATTATCTACCCTCCAATCCCTAGGAACTGATCCTGAGGCCATAGAACATTGGAAAATGATCACCAATGTATCCACGATTTCCGGAGCCACTTTCTTAAGTACCCTGGGATGCAGACCAACAGGCCCTGGGGATTTATCAGCCTTCAGTCCCATCAGTCTACCCAACACCATCTCCTCCATATTGCGGATTTCCTTCAGTTCTTCCGTCACCCCAGATCCTCTGGCCACTAGTACTTCAGGAAGATTGTTTGTGTCCTCCTTAGTGAAGACGTATCCAAAGCACCTGTTCACCTCATCTGCCATTTCCTTGTTCCACATAATAAATTCACCTTGATCAGTCTTCAAGGTTCGATCTTTGGTCTTAACTATTTTTTTCCTCATCACACATCTAAAGAAGCTTTTACTGTCATCCTTTTATATTCTTGGCTAGCTTACCTTCGTACCTCAACTATTCTCCTCGTGTTGTTTTTTTAATTATCTTATGTTGCTTTTAAAACATCACACAATCCTATCGTTTACAGCTCATCTTTGCAATCTTGTACTGCTTCTCTTTTATATGTATACTCTCCCTAACTTCCCTTTTCAGCCCCTTACTCCCCTGGGAAACTTTTTTCCTCTTTGGAATGAACGGATCCAACACCTTCTGTATTATTCCCAGAAATACCTGCCATCGTTGTTCCACTATCATCCCTGCGAGGGAATATCTCCAGTCAACTTTCTACCCGACTCGAATCGACGACAAACTGCCACACGCTCCGTCCTGCGCTGTGAGTTTGATTTGATTGGATTTCATTCAACTTTATTGGCAATGTGCAGAGTACAGTACAGAGACAACGAAATGCCTTTTCACCACACAGCCATACGAATAAAACAATTAAGAGAATAGCATACGACAGTCTACAACATAAACTTCCCCACAGCGGTGTCAAAGTTCTGAGAGAAGGAACCAAAGTTCAGTCAAACGCCTCTTTGATGTTCTTTGATGTTCACCCTTAGTTGGGGCCTCCGGTGCCTCCCGCAATCGCCGCTACAGGCGGCCCGATGTTCGGGATGATGGAACTCCGAGGTCCGAAAGGAAGAACATCCTCAGCGGTTTGGACCTCCGAATCGGCCACTTCCTACCGGAGTCCGCGGCACCTGACGTCCACATGCCGGGCTGGGCGGATATTCAACGCTGGGGGTCCACGGCAAAGGGACCCAGGCCTCCGCGATGATGGTCAGCGCCGCCCACGCTGGGAACTCTGCAAACAACAGCTCCGCGATGTCGATGCAGCAGGCCCAACACTCCGGAGTTTCAAACGGCGATCCCAGGTAAGGCATCGCCCGCCCAGCGATGTATCCAGTGCTGCGCCGCCGCTACTGACGCTCTGGTCCGGTCCCCGGCAGGAAAGGCCGCGCCAATCCAGTTGGTAGGCCGCGAGGAGGGGGGCGAGAGCGTGACTCGGAGAATAGTCGCATGCTCACCAGGAAGTGACTGGGAAACGGTTTCCTCCTTAACCAAACCCCCTCCCCACATTAAATACTAAAACTAATTCCTAAACATACTTTAAAGAAACTAAAAATAAAAAGAGATATAAAGACAATAGACTGTAGGCACAGGCTGCCATCACTGCATCCCCTAGCTGTGCTTGATGCGGGCCGGATAAAGTCTCGTGGCGCGGCCGGATGTGGCCCGCGGGCCATAGTTTGGAGACCTCTGCCCTTGACTACCAACATACCAACCCTGTCCCTTCCATAGGGAGATTTACAATACGGCCACAACGTAACACTCAACGAACCTACCCACGTTATGAGTTGATACGTCTCACCCGCCTGGCTTCTTGCATTTGAATAAAAACAACTTAATCCTGCCTCGTTCCTTACCGAGCGGCTGCACATCCTCTCGACTGAACTTTCTTTCATCTCCCTCCACAACATCTTCCAGCTTCTCACCTGCCCTACTCCTGCATTGGATCCCGCCCCCTTAACAATCTAATTTGTAGCCAACCGATTAGCACTGGCAGACATTGCCCGCCGGGATATTGGTTCATATCAATCCTGTTGTACAGGTCGCATCTGCCCCGGGAGACATACAAAAGGTTGATCAATCTGATATGCTGGCCCTGCACCAACTCCTCGGCCACGAAAACACCTATCCTATCTTCCGGATCACCAGCACAACCCACCAGGAGCAATCTCAAGATGACTTCTAGTCCCGATTAATTTCCATCCCCTCTTTCTTCTCCCACCGATCACCTCGCCTCTCCATCCTACCGTCCGACTGAACATCCTACACCAACTCGCCTCTATCTGTTTCAGCCTAAAGAAGGGTCCCAACTCGAAACGTCTTCTGTCCTTTGTCCCCTCCCCAGATGTTGCCTGAGTCGCTAAGTTCCTCCAGCACTTTACGTGGAGGAAGGCAGCACGGCAACAGGCCCCTCGGCTGCGAGTGTCTACCTTTGAAAGCCAACATCTGCAGTTCCTTCCTACTCGCTTTTGAAGATGAAGTGATTGAGGAAGGAGTATTAGAGGACAAGGGCCGGACGGCCCAAGAGGCCGTGGACAGGAAACTAGAAGGTTACGAGATTCGGCGAATAGGACTTTTAAATGAGTGTTGCCATAAGAATGGCAAAAGGGGGGAATGTGAATGTAAATTCACATTCGCTGTAAAATTGTTCTGTGACGGTAAAAAGGGTGGCCAAGTGGACTGGATTAAAACATAAAATGGCTGCTGACCATAGTTGCTGAAAATGTAGCTGCAGGTTTCAGGAAGCTGTGGATGGGGAAATACACATTGTCTTGTAGTTACTGCATATCGCGACTAGGGTACTACACGCAACCGTCTGACAAGGTTGAGGGATGTACAATCCGCCTCGCCGGGAAGACTGAGGAATGTACCTGTGTGAGCTCTAGTATTGTTTCACTAAATAACATCTCCTTATATATACGTACCTGTTATCTTGACCTTTGCGTGCGTATCTGTTGCTTGATTGGGGAATGTGGGAGGTGATAAACCGTAGCATTAAAGTATATAAGGCATTACGAATAAGGGCAGAGAGCTTGACTGTTTGCTAGGTTGTTAACCTGTGTAAAGATTCCTGCTGAATAAACGTACGTTTTAAGTAACCCCGTTCGATTATTGTCGAAACAACCGATGTAAGAGAAAAAACGAGACTCACAGAAGGACCTCTTTGCTCCTATATTAAACACCTCTTGTTATGAATGGCAACATGCCATTCACTTTCAACACTGCCTGCTGTAACTGCAGGCTTACTTTCATTGACTGGTGATCAAGGACCCCCTAGATCCCGTAGTACTTCCACTCTTCCAAACGTGACACCATTTAGATAATAAAATTCCTTCCTGTGTTGCTACCAAAGTGGAAAACATCACATTTATTAACATTCAACTGCATCTGGCCACTCACCCAACCTGTCCAAGTCACCCTGCATTCTCAGAGCGTACTCCTGACAGTTCATACTGCCACCGAACTTTGTGCCATCTCCAATTTGCTAATGTTACTTGTAATCCCTTCATCTAAATCATTTATATATATTGTAAATAGCTGCGGTCCCAGCACCGAGCCTTGCGGTACCCCACTAGTCACTGCCTGCCATTCTGAAAGGGACCCATTAATACCTACACTTTGCATCCGATCAGCCAATAAATGTTCTATTCATATCAGCACTCTACCACCAATACAACGTGCCCTAATTTTGCCCACTAATCTCCTATGTGAGACCTTATCAAATGCTATCTGAAAGTCCAGGTACTCTACATCCACTGACTCTTCCTTGTCCATTTTGCTAGTTAATTCCTCACCAAATTTTAGAAGATTAGTCAAGCATGATTTCTCCCTTGTAAATGCATGCTGACTCGGACTGATCCTGTTACTGCTATCCAAATGTGCGGCAATATCATATTTTATAATTGACTCCAGCAACTTCCCCACCACCGATGTCAGGCTAATTGGTCTATAATTCCGCGTCTTCTCTCTCCCGCTTTTCTTAAAAAGTGGGATAACATTAGCTACCCTCGAATCCCCAGGAACTGATCCTCAGTCCATAGAACATTGGAAAATGATCACCAATGTGTCCACGATTTCCGGAGCCACTTCATTAAGTACCCTGGGATGCAGACCATCAGGCCCTGGGGATTTATCAGCCTTCAGTCCCATCAGTCTACCCAACACCATTTCCCGCCTAACGTGGATTTCCTTCAGTGCTTCCGTCACCCCAGATCCTCTGGCCACTAGTACTTCAGGACGATTGTTTGTGTCCTCCTAAGAAGGATCCAAAGTACCTGTTCACCTCATCTGCCATTTCCTTGTTCTCCATAATAAATTCACCTTTTTCAATCTTCAAGGTTCGATCTTGGCCTTAACTATTTTTTTTCCTCATCACATACCTAAAGAAGCTTTTACTAGCATCCTTTATATTCTTGGCTAGCTTACCTTCGTATCTCAACTATTCTCATCGTGTTGCTTTTTTAATTATCTTATGTTGCTTTTAAAACATCACACAATCCTATGGTTTACAGCTCATCTTTGCAATATTGTACTACTTCTCTTTTATATTTATCCTCTCCCTAACTTCCCTTTTCAGCCACGGTCGCCCCTTAATCCCCTATGAATCTTTTTTCCTCTTTGGAATGAACGGATCCAGCACCTTCTGTATTATTCTTAGATATACTTGCCATCGTTGTTCCACTGTCATCCCTGCTAGGGAATATTTCCAGTCAACTTTCTCCCCGACTCGAATCGACGCCTAACAGCCACACGCTCCGTCTTGCGCCGTGATTTTGATATGATTTGATTCCATTCAACTTTATTGGCAATGTGCAGAGTACAAGTACAGAGACAACGAAATACTTTATCACCACACAGCCATACGAATAAAAAAAATTAAGAACATAGAACACGTTAGTCTACAACATAAACATCCCCACAGCGGTATCAACGTTGTGAGAGGAGGCACCAAAGTTCAGTCAACCTCCTCTTTGATGTTCTTTGATGTTCACCCGTGGTTGGGGCCTCCGGAGCCTCCCGCAGACATCGCTGCGGGCGGCCCGATGTTCTGGATGATGGAACTCCGAGGTCCGAACGGAAGAACATCCTCAGCGGTTTGGACCTCAGAATCTGCCACTTCCTACCGGATCCCGCGGCTCCTGTATCTACAGGCCGGGCTGGGCGGAGATTCAACGCTGGCGGTCCTCGACAAAGGGACCCAGGCCTCCGTGATTTTGGTCAGCGCCGTCCACGCTGGGAACTCTGCAAACCACAGCTCCACGATGTCGATGCAGCAGGCCCAACACTCCGGTGCTTCAAACGGCGATCCCAGGTAAGGCAAAGCCCGCTCCGCGATGTATCCAGCGCTGCGCCGCCGCTACAGAAGCTCTGGTCCGGTCTTCGGCAGGAAAGGCCGCGCCAATCCAGTTGGTAGGGCGCGAGGAGGGGGGCGTGGGCACGACTCGGAGACCGCATGCTCGCCAGGAAGTGACTGGGAAACGGTTTCCTCCTTAACCAAACCCCCTCCCCTCATAAAATAATAAAATAAATCCTCCAAAACATTCCTTCAGCAAACTAAAAATAATAAAAGGTATAAAATAACAGACTGCAGGCAGAGGCTGCCATTACGTGGCGCCCCCTCGCTGTGCATGGTGCGTGCCTGCGGGCCATAGTTTGGAGACCCCTGCCCTTGACTCTCAACATACCAGCCCTGTCCCTTCCGCAGGCAGATTAACATTACGGCCACAACGTAACCCTCACCGAACCTACCCACGCTCTAAGTCGATCCGCCTCACCCGCTTGGCTTCTTGCATTTGAATAAAAACAACTTAATCCTGCCTCGTTCCCTACCGAGAGTCTGCACAAGCTCTCGACTGAACTTGCTTTCATATCCTTCCATAACATCTTCCAGCTTCTCACCTGCCCTACTCCTGCATTGGTTACCACCCCCTTAAAATCTAATTTGTACCCAACCGCGTTGCACTGGCAGACCTTGCCCGGCGGGATATTGGCTCATCACCAGTTAAGGTGCATACCAACCCTGTCGTACTGGCCACATCTGCCCCGGGAGACATCCAGAGGTTGATCAATTTGATATTCTGATCCCTGCACCAACTCCTCGGCCACGAAAACAACTATCCTATCTTCCGGGTCGTATTCTCACCAACACAGCCCACCAGGAGCAATCTCAAGATGACTTGTAGTCCCCAGTAATTTCCATCCCCTATTTCTTCTCCCACCGATCACCTCGTCTCTCCATCCTACCGTCCGACTGAACATCCTACACCACCTAGCCTCTACCTGTTTCAGCCTAAAGAAGGGTCCCAACCCGAAAAGTCGTTTGCCCTTTGTCCCCTCCCCAGATGTTGCCTGCGTTGCTGAGTTCCTCCAACACTTTACGTGGAGGGAGGCAGCACGGCAACATGCCCCTCGGCTGCGAGTGTCTTCCTTCGAAAACCAACATCTGCGGCTCCTTCCTACTCTCTTTTTCCTACAGATGGGCAATCTAGAACCACAGGGCATAGGTTCATATGCAGGATTAAGCTTGCGGCTCATCAAGCTACTCCGCCATTCAATCGTGTATGATCGATCTCTCCCTCCTAAACCCATTATCCTGCCTTCTCCCCATAGCCTCTGACACCGGCACTAATCATTAATTTGTCCTTCTCTGCTTTAAACATATCCCTTAACTGTGGCAAAGAACAGCACAGATGTACCGCCCTCTTACGAAATAAATTGCTCCTCAAATGGTTCCTAAAACAACCTCCTTTAATTCTGAGGCTATGACCTCTGTTCCTAGAGTCTACCACCGGTGGAAACATCCTCTCCAAATCCACTCAATTTCACAATTTTGTACGTTTCAATTAGCCCCCTCCCCCCCCTCATTCGTCTAAACTCCGATTTGTACAGGCCCAGTCCTGTCAAAAGCTCCTCCTATGTTAACCCAATCGTTCCTGGAGTTATTCTTGTAACCAAGAACATAGTTTGAAGACGAGAGTGGAAAGGTTTAGCAGGGGCCTGAGGGGCATTCTTTTAACTCAGAGAAAAGTGGGTATGTGGAACGTGTTGCCAGGAGACATGGTTGGGACAGGTACCGTATCAACATTTAAAATAACTTGGACAGGTGCATGGATGCTAAATGTTTAGTGGGATATGGGCTAAGCGCATAAAATGGGACTAGCTTAGATGAGGTATAATAGTCAGCATAGTGAGTTGGACCAAAGAGCGTGAATCCCAGTGCCATGATTCTAAGACTCTATGTTTGTGACACATAACAGGCCAGGTAATTGTATTGCAGCAATTAAGAAGAGGGCGGCACATCTTACAGCTGCAGAGACCCATGTTCAATCCTGACTATGAGTGCAGTCTGTATGGAGGTTGCATATTCTCCCTGTGACCACGTGGGTTTTCACCGGGTGTTCGGGTTTCCTCCAACACGCCAAAGACGTACAGGTTTGTAGATTAATTGGCTTTGGTAAACTTGTAAATTGTCCCCAGTGTGTAAGGTAGTGCTAGTGTGACCACTGGTTGGTGGACCAAAGGGCCCGTTTCCACGCGGTATCACTACAGTCTAAAGTCTAAAAAACATTTGGACAGTTACATGGATACGAAAGATTGAGAGGGATATTGGCCAAAAATGGGCAAATCTCCAATGGGTGACGCCAGCAAGTGCAACGGCTGTCTCGCCAACAGTCTGCCTGTCCCACCTTTCTTTGCTGTTTTAATAGTATGTGTTAAATATATGTATTAGAGTTTTTTTATCGTGTTTATGTGGGGGGGCGGGGTGTGGGGGTGTTGGGGGAAACGTTTTTTAAATCTCTTACCTCGACGAAGATTCGACTTTGTTCCGTACCGTATATCCGTCCGCACTGCGGACCAACATCGAGGTGTTGGCGGCCTTTGCTGGAGACCGACCTCGCAGCTCCAACCGCGGGCGCCTGCAGGATTTAACATCGCGGAGCTCGAGGTCTCTGATAAGAGAGCGACTTCGACGGCTCCAAGCCGCGGTTGCCCCGTCGCGGGGGCTTTGGTCGCCCGAATGCGGTGTCGATCGTCCCGACGTGTGAGCTACGATCGTCACGATCGGTAGGTTCGACTGTCCCAGCCCCGGGAGAAGAGAGAAGACGTTTGTGCTTTATTGCCTTCCATCATAGTGAGGAATGTGGGCAATTCGCTGTAGTGGATGTTTATGTTAACTTTTATGTAGTTTTGTGTCGTGTGCTTTTTTTAGTATGGCTTTATGGTAATACGGATTTTACTGAAGCTTAATTTTACACGGACAATAAAATCCCTTTGAAATGGGATTGGTAGTGATGGGCATATTGGTCAGCATGGGCGAGTTTTGGCCGAAGGGTGTGCTTCCAAGCTCCATGAATGTATGACTCTAAGATCTTTGTAAGCGTCCTTGCATCCTTCCCTGGTGAGGTTCCCTGTTGAAAACTTAAAACGTAGATAAAATACAGGCTGAGCAGGTGTTGGCAGATGTGCAAAACAATCTCAGGACAATCTCAAATTGTATTTCAGAAATAGCAGATAAACAGAATTTCACAACTGGTTTAAAGTTGCCGAATTAATGTGCAGCTGGTAGAAACGTAATTCACAACATCATAATTTCGTGAGGTATAAATAAACGCGAGCGGGGACCTTGAGCTACTGGCAGTGACGATCTACCTGGGACCATTGTCAGTACAGGCGACATCTTTATGTCCCGCCGACATCAGCGATGGGCGTTAGTGTCTTTGAGCGGGTATATACACTTTATCTAGTCCAGACTTACTTTCATTACATCATTACAGTCATCGGACTGCTCAGTAAGTCGTTTTATCTGCTTGACATTTAACACCGTTGAGGGGTTGAATTTTGCAACTGTTCCTTCGGGTCAGGAGAGTGAAGTTTTGACCGGGGTTTGTCCATCTAAAGTATCCGCCAAGCAAACACAACTGCTCAGCAAGTCTCTGAGTACTTCAAGAAGTTGCATATTGTGCGCGTTGTTAGTAGATATCATTGAGAGTAAGTCGGCGCTTGATGCCTGCGGGGAACTGAGGATGGTCGCCGATTGCAAGGGGAGATGAAACACTCGGAGTGGCTCAGAAAGTGTCGCAGTGCGCGGTCCTGCGCTGCTCCCGAGCTGATGTTTTGTATAAAGTGCTTCCTCCGTCAACACAAATCCTCATGTTTAATGCCAATGAAAAGCCGGAAGTAGAATCCTTTGTTTGCCGATCACCCGGACATTTGTGAGGACGGTTTCTAAAGTGTGTAGTAATTCCGGATGGGGATGTCAGCAACACGGGGCCCATCGTGTGTTGCTGCCGGAATACACGGAGACAGAAGCAACCACACACAAAGGTGGCGTCAGTACCGGGGCTCTACTGTACACGGCTACTCCATCTCACCCCACATCACGCAACCCTACCTTCTATGGACGGCCGCTGGTTGCACTCAGGCCCTCGGTGTTTTCCTATCATTTCGGTGGTATTTAATGGATTGACGCATTTGTCAATTACACATAATCAGTGTGTATTAAGTTTAAGCCAGTTTGCGACTGCAAGAAAGCATTTAATCATTCCGTATTCGATACACATGACAATTGAACACTTTTCACAACTCCACATTCACAATGCATTTATGTATTAGTGTATTCTCTGTAAGTGTATCCCGGTTTTATGCCGTGTTGATAATTGTGGCGTTACGAATTAATAATGGGGTAGGGTAAGTAGAAGATCGTATGTGAGTGTTTTCGCATTTGTTGTAATGAATGGATCATCGGCTTCCTTTGTGTAGGAGATGTTGGTAACATGGCCTGTGAGAGCAGATATGAGGGGGTTTACCTGCTCATAGAACCGATTGTTGAGCGTTCCCGAAGTGTCGTGTGTCTACCTCGACGAAACACTCGTGAAGGCAGGTGCCCACTTGATTAAACCATTGATATACTTGCATCTACACGACCGCTTTTCTTATGCGCTTGTTAATATATAGGTAGCACATTATTGCAAATTGCCCACAGCATAAGTTGGTATCATCAGTTTAGATAGTACTTTAGCTGTGGGCTTGGTATTCTTGGTTGAGCCCTTCTCCTGGTATTATAGCACCTACTTTGTGTTTTAATTGTAATTGAGCGGACGGTCGCGATATATTTTGGATCTCAAGGTGAGTGGGAATGTGGCTCGGAAGGCTGCCATACCGCAGGACAACAGTAGGGGTCGCGCCTGCACCATGATCACCAACATTGAGAACACCAGAGAACACCTTGTACTTGATGACCCGATTCAAAGGCTGTCTGTGTTCATTTCATCACAGGTAATTTAGTGGCGATCGTCGTTCTCGGACGAGGAAAGTGCGGCCTGTCTCGATGCATCACCCACTATATGGTGGCGATGGCGGCAGCAGATCTATTGGCCGTCTTCTGGAACACGGCGATATTTTACCTTTACACTGTGATTTCTCGGCACACTCACACTATAGCATGCACCGTACAACAAGTTATGGCCTAAGTGTTCCTGGACTGCTCAGTCTGGTTAACTGTCGCTTTTACATTTGATCGCTTTGTGGCCATTTGTTGCCAGGGCTTTAAGACCCGATACTGCACGGTTAGAGTCGCCAGGGTGGCGATAGCAACAGTGTATGTTGTGAGTTTAATACAGAATATCCCCTACTATTTTGCATTATATTTTTATTATATGGACCTGCAGGTTGGATGCATGGAAAAGCCGGAATATTTTTCCAACCCCGGGTGGTTTGCTTTCTCCTGGATTCACAACATTTAACCCCTCTGCTTCCGTTTCTCATTATTCTGTTGCTTAATATTCTGACTGTCAGGTCGATCGTAGCGGCGAGCCGAGCCCGCAGGAAGCTCCACGCTCACGTCATTGGCGAGAAACAGGAGGACCCGGAAATGGAAAGTCGAAATAAATCGATTATTTTGCTCTTCTGTGTGTCCGGCAGTTTCATCCTCCTGTGGTTGACGGAGGTGATGATCAACATTTCTTCGGATATTGCCATCACACACTATGTCCCAAACTGGGCTCATCCTAGGGCAATGGCAAATGCAGCCGAGGACATGCTTAAAATTCTGAGTTCGTGACCGAACACGTTTATTTATATGGTGACTCAGTCTAAGGTCAGAGACCAACTGAAGAATGCAATCAAGTATCCTTTCACATCATGTCTTAAGATTGTTCATTAAAAGATTGGATTTAAAGAATGTGTAATTATTAATAAAGCGGTTAACGGGGTAACCATAGCTGCAGCGTCTATTAAGAGCTGGATTAGACATACTCCTGGTTCTGGGAATGTCGCAATAAGGTAGGCATGGTGAATGTTTCGAACAACTGTCTCGGGACTGAAACAATGCGAGCTGATTGCCGGAACAGGGAGTAAAGGGAATGAATGAGATCAGCTCTGACTATTTCTGGACCAGGCTCCCTGTATGTGTCAGTGTAATGGACAGAGCGCCCCCTGCAGACCGGTTGTGTCATGATCCTAAGATCGGCAACAGTATTTCAATAAAACTATTGATGGATTTGTGTGGTGTGGATCGTATGCAAATCAGAATAATTTGGCCAATTTACAATACATGTTTTTTAACTGCATTATGCATGTGATGTGTTCATGTACACCTTTGCTGCAAAGTGTTCTGTCCGACAAAGCCTGCTGGATTTCCGCTGGGCAACCATTTTAACTCCCCTTCAGGGGTGGGAAATTTCAACCTTCACGTGGTCCACCCTGTTTCGACTAATGCAATCAACCGGACGTGCACAAACTAAAGATCAAATAGAACAAGTTGACGTACAACTTTAGGCTGTGCACGCCACACGCAAGAAGAAGAGTCCCCTTCACATTCCCACCCCGACCTGTGTGACCTTAGTCCTATCGTTTGCCACAGTGAAGCCGCGCGTAACTGCAGGAAAAGCATCATACTTCCATTTGGATAACGTATAACCTAACGGTATTAACTTTAAGTTAGGGTCATGAAGCCATACAGCAGAGAAACAGTCCCTTTGGTCTAACTTACCCATGGATACTCGCCTCATCTGCCCGCTTTTGCCGCATATCCCTCAAACCCTCCCCTACCCATGTACCGGTCCTGATGTCGTTTACATGTCGTTATTCTACCTGCCTCAACTACCGCCACTGGCAGCTCGCTCCATGATTCCATCAGCCAGCTTCCTCTCAAAATCCTGCCACACTCATCATAAACCAATGTCCTCTGGTTTTGATTCCCCCACTCTGTGTAAAACTAAACGGTGCGCCTTCAACCGATATATTCCCTTCTCGATTTTCTACACATTCATAAGAGCAACCTTCAGTGCCTTGTGCTCCAAGGTGTAGCCTGCCCGCCCAACCTGTCCCTGATGCTCAGGTCCTCGAGTACTGGTGACATCTTCTCTGCGCTCTTTGCAGCTTACTGACATATTTTCATCGGTGCTTGGGAATGTTGACCTCACCGAAAAAGCGTGTACACTCGTAACTTAACGCCTCTGCTCAATATCGTGACCTATGAATGTCAACCTACCACGCTCATCCTTACTACCCCTGTCTGCTTGTGAGGCTACTTTTAGGAATCTTTGTACCTGCACCCATCGATCTATCGTTCTACAACATTCCCCAGGGCCATGCTGTTCTCTGTGAAGATGCTGCGCTGGTTTACGGCCAGAAACCAACATATTGCACTTATCTATATTCAAGTCCATTGGCCATTCCTCAACCCACTTATCCAGCAATTTTGCAAATTATCTTTAGTGTCATCTTAAGTGTCAGTCTGAAGAAGGGTGTCAACCCGAAACGTCGCCTATTTCTTCTCTCCCTAGAAGCTGTCCCGCTGAATTTCTCCAGCATTTACTTGTCTACTTTCGATTTTTCCAGCATCTGCAGTTCCTTCTTTAACATTTAGTGTCATCTTGTTTTGTGAAGGCTGCAATCTTACTAATCGTGCTTCGTTGAATAATACTTTCCTGTACACATTTGACAAATCCACCTAAGCCCTTTGCCCTAGGGCCGTCGCAGTCTCAATTTGGGAACGTTAAAATACCCCTACTCAGACAAATATTATTAGTCTCAAAGCTGCCTCCAATCTCCGGATATACATTCCTTCTTCTAATGCTCGTGGCCTTCTTGCAGCCCTATATTACACCAACAACAAGACAAACATTCCCCCTTTTTTCGTAGCTCAGATTATAGTGGCTGACTGGACGAACCGTCAGTAATGGCATCTCAAACAACTGCCGTGAATTTCTCCTTCATCGGAAAGACAATTCTCACCCCGCACCTGTACCATTGACCACCAACATGCCAGTCCTGTTCCTTCCGTAGCCAGATTAACAATACGGCTATAACGCAATACTCAACGAAACTACCCACGCTCTGAGTTCATCTACCTCACCAGCCTGACTTCTTGCATTAAGGTAAAAGCAACTTAATCCTGCCTCGTTCCTAACCGCGCGTCCGCAAATCCTCTCGACTGAATTTACTTTCACCTCCTACCATAACATCTTCCAGCTTCATACCTGCCCTAATCCTGCGTTCGATCCCGCCCCCTTACACTCTAATTCACACCCCCAACAGAGTAGCACTGGCAGACCTGCTCGCCAGGACATTGTTACATCACCAGTTCAGCTCCATATCAACCCTGTTGTACAGGTCACATCTGCCCCGTGACACATCCACAATGTTGAACATTCTGAAATTCTAGCGCTTTGCACCAAATCCTCGACCACGAAAACACCTATCCTACCTTCCGGGTCCTATTCTCACAAGCACATCCCACCAGTAGCAATCTCAAGATGACTTCGAGTCCCCATTTATTTTCGTCCCCCCCTTTCTTCTCATCCTACTGCACTCGCCTCTTTCTGTGTGACACCTGTTATCTCCTTTTCATCCCTCAGCTTTTCACTCACTCCACCAACCTGCCAAACAGACCGCCGTCCCTTGCATCAACCTATCACTTGTTTGGATATATCCCGAACAAGTGTCCCTATACCACCCCACTCTCCACTCGTATCAGTCTGAGGAAGGGTCCCAACCCGAAACGTCGTCTGTCCTTTCCCTCCCCAGATGCTGACAGCGTCTGCTGTTCCCTGTGCATTTGACTGCACATCCACAAAGTAACCGGTACTTTGTGATTTCCGGAGATGGAGGCAGCACGGCAACAGGCCCTTCGGCTGCGAGTGTCTACCTTCGAAAACCAACATCTGCAGCTCCATCCTACTCTATTTTACCAACAGATGGGCAATCTAGGTTCATATGTGATTGGAGCAGTGTTGCAGTGCGAATGTTTTGGAT
>NC_045998.1:8497992-8596437 GCF_010909765.2 Amblyraja radiata | reverse complement strand
GAGAGAGAGTGAGTGAGAGGAGAGAGGGAGGGGAAAGAGGGGAGATAGAGGGAGCGATGGAGAGAGGAGAAAGGGATACACACACAAACACATGCACACAGACGCACACACACACACACACACACACACATGCACACATACGCACACACACACAGACACACACACATAGAAGCACACACATACGCACACACACACACACACACACACAGAGAGACACACACATACGCACATACGCACACACACACACACACACACACACACAGACACACACACAGACACACACACAGACACAGACACAGACACAGACACACACACACACACACACACACACACACAGACACACACACAATCACACGCACACACACGCACTCACAGGCAGACAGTATAGGAGAGCTCCCCCTCCCCTCACTCCACTCACCATCAACAACACCACAGTCACATCTGTGGAGTCTTTTAAGTTCCTGGGAATCATCATCTCCAAGGACCTTAAATGGGGGGCTACCATCGACTCCACAGTCAAAAAGGCACAACAGAGGATGTACTTCCTACGGCAGCTGAGGAAGCACAATCTGCCACTGGCAATGATGGTCCAATTCTACACGGCCATCGTAGAGTCTGTTCTCACCTTCTCCATCATGGTCTGGTTTGGCTCAGCCCCCGAGCACGACACCTGGAGGCTGCAGCGAATCGTCCGATCTGCTGAGAAGGTTATTGGCTGCAACCTTCCCTCCATTGATGAACTGTACACTCCAAGGGCCAGGAAGTGAGCGGACAAGATCATCTCTGATCCCTCTCACCCTGGCCACATACTCTTTGAATCACTTCCCTCTGGAAGGCGACTCCAGACTGTCAAAGCTGCCACAGCCAGACATAAAAACAGTTTTAATCCACGAGTAGTTGCTCTACTCAACAGCCAAAAATCTGTAGCCTCCCTTTTATCTGGTATTTTGTTGGTTCACATGCTTGATCAATGGTGGTTTATCATTAATGTTTTATTATTATTAATGTTTAGTGTTTTCTGAGTCATTCGTAACAGTCACTGTATGTCATGTTGTTACTTGTGGGCGGAGCACCAAGGCAAATTCCTTGTATGTGAATACATGGTCAATAAACTAACTTACTTACTATACTGAACTTTTGTTGCCGTTTATTTTGGGTCTGATGCCCCTGTCCCACTTAGGAAACCTGTACGGAAACCTCTGGAGACTTTGCGCCCCACCCAAGGTTTCCGTGCGGTTCCAGGAGGTTGCAGGTGGTTGCCGGCGGTCGCAGGTAGTGGAAACAGGTAGGGAGACTGACAAAAACCTCCGGGAACCGCACGGAAATTTTGGGTGGGGCGCAAAGTCTCCAGAGGTTTCCGTTCAGGTTTCCTAAGTGGTTAGAGTACAAGGAGACACAATCTTGCCTCTTATCGTTCTGGCGGGGGATAGCATTGGCACAAAGGGCTGAGCGGTCTGGGCCACCTGCCCGTGCTTCGATGATCCGAGCATTTGCTTCTCGTCCCCTGCTGTAAAGTGTTCCCTTTAAAGGTTAACCAGTTGAGACATTAACACTCCACGGTCTGACAAGTCTCCTCTAATGACAGAGACAGGCCAGGTTTCATTTTAGCCCAGTCAGTGGATGGTCCAAGTCAGTGGATGAAACAGCCTCCTTAACCGCAGCGGCTTCTGTGAGAGGTGATCGGTATAAAGATCTCTCGCTCCTGGCCGCACTAGCATTGACAAAGGAAAAGGCGGCGGAGATGAAGGCAGGAGTGTGTTTGCTTTTCGGAGTTGTGGTCGTGGTACAGGCACTCACGCTGAGGCTTGACACCATCACGATGTCCGGTAGGTACCTTGCTATACTTCAGAAACACAGCGCGGAAACAGGCCATTCGCCCCACCTAGTCCACACTGACCATCGATCGCCCGTTCACCGCGATTTTTAGTTTAGTTTAAGGTACACAAAAATGCTGAAGAAACTCAGCGGGTGCAGCAGCATCTATGGAGCGAAGGAAATAGGTGACGTTTCGGGCCAAAACTTAGTTTAGTTTAAGTTAGTTTAGAGAAACAGCGTGGAAACAGGCCCTTCTGCCCTCCGAGTCGACCAGCGATCCCCACATACTATCAGTATCCTACACACTAGGGACAATTAACTTACAATTTTCTTCCGAAGCCAATAAACCTCCAAACCCGCACGTCTTAAGCCTCAACAGCAGGGACTTTAACAGCAAAAGGATTTGAGTATAGGATTCATAACAAAAGGATTTGAGTATAGGAGCAGGGAGGTTCTACTGCAGTTGTACAGGGTCTTGGTGAGACCACACCTGGAGTATTGCGTACAGTTTTGGTCTCCTAATCTGAGGAAGGACATTCTTGCCATAGAGGGAATGCAGAGAAGGTTCACCAGACTGATTCCTGGGATGTCAGGACTTTCATATGAAGAAAGACTGGATAGACTCGGCTTGTACTCGCTAGAATTTAGAAGATTGAGGGGGATCTTATAGAAACTTACAAAATTCTTAAGGGGTTGGACAGGCTAGATGCAGGAAGATTGTTCCCGATGTTGGGGAAGTCCAGAACAAGGGGTCACAGTTTAAGGATAAGGGGGAAATCTTTTAGGACCGAGATGAGAAAAACATTTTTCACACAGAGAGTGGTGAATCTCTGGAATTCTCTGCCACAGAAGGTAGTTGAGGCCACAGTTAATTGGCTATATTTAAGAGGGAGTTAGATGTGGCCCTTGTGGCTAAAGGGATCAGGGGGTATGGAGAGAAGGCAGGTACAGGATACTGAGTTGGATGATCAGCCATGATCATATAGAATGGCGGTGCAGGCTCGAAGGGCCGAATGGCCTACTCCTGCACCTATTTTCTGTTTCTATGTTCCGTACATCCATTGCCTCTGTGTGAAAAAAAGTTGCTCCTCGGGTTACAGTCGAATATTTCCCCCTCTCACCATAAACCTATAACCTCGAGTTCTTGATTCCCCTACTCTGGGTAAAAGACTCTATGCGCCACCCGATCTATTCCCTGCATAATCTTGTACATCTATTTGACACGGTGGCGCAGCCGGTAGAGTTACTGCCTCACAACGCTGGAGACCCGGGTTCGATCCCGACCACGGGCGCTGTCTGCACGGAGTTTGTACGTTCTCCGCGTGACCACGTGGGTTTTCTCCGGGTCTTCCAGTTTCCTCCTGCACTTTAAAGACATGCAGGTTAGTAATTAATTAGCTGTGGTAAAAATTGTCCCCAGTGTGTGGGATAGAACTAGTGTACGGGTGAGGCTCGGTGGACCGAAAGGCCTGTTTCCAGCTGTATCTCGAAACTAAATTGACTCTTTCCCCTCTCTCCTTAAAACCATACCCTTGGTTCTTGATTCCCCAACTCTGGGTCAAAGACTCTGTACATCACCCGTTTTATTCCTTGAATTTTCAGAACTGGCAGCTCACAAGCAAAGGGACAACGATGATTTGCTGAAATAGCTGCATTTGTAGCTCAAATGTGTTTGTTGGTCTTGTTCTTGAACTCACCCTTTCTATTCCCTTCGTGACTTTATACACCTCTATAAGATCACCCTTCATCCTCCTGTGCTCCAAGGAATACATTTTAGTTTAGTTTAGTATTTGGTTCGTAAAAAGCTTTTGTTGCGGGCTAACCAGTCAGCGGAAAGACTATACATGATTACAATCGAGTCGCCCAGAGTGTACAGATAAAGGAAAAAGCATTTGACCGCACTGGGCCTGTACTCACTGGAGTTTAGAATAAGAGGGGTGACCTCATTGACAAAGGGCCTGTCCCACCAGCATGCGATTGCATGCGTCTAGCACGACCAAACGTGGTGGCTTGAGGCGTACGGCCTCGCGGGTCCGGTCCCACTTCCAACCGCGGAGGCGTATGGAGTTGTGCGGGGCTGGTCCTGACATCATACTCACCAATCAGCTGGGCAGGAGGCGGGCCGACTGAATTTGGACGTCGCACGGCGTCGGGCGGTGACGTCATCGCGCAACGGCACGCCGGGCGGTGATGTCATCGCGCAACGCCACGCGCTAGGCGTACGCCGTCGAGACGCTGCGTATGATCTCAATGCGACTGCGGGCCGACAGGCCGTTGGCGCGCGGGATTTTCGGACAGTGCAAGATTTTCGGAGCCCTGCGCGATGTCGGGGCCAGACCCGCACAACTCTATACGCCTCTGCGGTTCGAAGTGGGACCGGCCCCGCGCGGCCTTACGCCTCAAGCGACCACGTTTGGTCGTGCCAAACGCATGCAGTTTGATGCAGTTTGAAGTAGACTTGATGGGCCAAATGGCCTAATTCGACTATTTCTTATGACCTTATGAACCCATGACCAGACAGTACCCTAACTTAGGGAAGGGCCTTTCAACAGTCTGATATCAGTGGTGAAGAAGCTGTTCGTGAGTCTGGTGGTGCACGCATTCATGCCTTTTTACCTTCTGCCGGACGGGAGCAGGGAGAAGAAAGGTCGGAGTGTTGCATCGCTAGAGTTGCAGCCACACAAAGCCAGAGACCCGGGTTTGATCCTGATTATGGGGGCTGTCTGTACGGAGTGTGTACGTTCTCCCCATGACCGCGTGAGATTTCTCCGGGAGGCTCCGCTTTCCTCCCACACTCCAAATGTGTGCAGGTTGGTAGTTTGATTGGCTTCGGTAAAAATTGTAAATTGTCCCTATTGTGTGTTGAATAGTGCTAGTGTCAGGGGTGATCAAAGGTTGGCGTGGACTCAGTTGGCCTGTTTCCGAGCTGTATCTCTAAACTTAAATAAACTAACGTAAACTAAACTAAACTAGGTAGCTCCCTCTAACAGTTTTAGTTTGTTTAAGAATAAGGAGTAAGCCATTTAGAACGGAGACGAGGAAACACATTTTCTCACAGAGAGTGGTGAGTCTGTGGAATTCTCTGCCTCAGAGGGCGGTGGAGGCAGGTTCTCTGGATGCTTTCAAGAGAGAGCTAGATAGGGCTCTTAAAAATAGCAGAGTCAGGGGATATGGGGAGAAGGCAGGAACGGGGTAATGATTGGGGATGATCAGCCATGATCACATTGAATTGCGGTGCTGGCTCGAAGGGCCGAATGGCTTCCTCCTGCACCTATTGTCTATTGTTTTGGTATATTGTCACGTACACAGGCAGAGTGAAAAGCTTTTGTTGCATGCTAACCAGTCAGCAGAAAGACAACACATGGTTACATTCGGGCCGACCACAGTGCACAGATACAGGATAAAGGAAATGACATGAATAATATTCAATGCAAGATAAAGCCGGTGAACTTTGATCAAAGGTAGCCCACGGGTCTCCAATGAGGTAAATAGTTTGACAAGCCCACTCTCTGGTTGTGGTGGGATTGTTCAGTTGCCTGATAACAGCTGGGAAGAAACTGTCCCTGAATCTGGAGGTTTTTGCCCGATGGGAGAGGTGGAGAAGAGGGAGTGGCTGGGGTGCGACCCCTCCTTGATTATGCTGCTGGCCTTGACATGCAGATGGAGTCAAGTGGAAGTGAGGTTCACTAGCTCACAAGTCATTGGAGTAGAACCAGGCCATTCGGCCCATCGAGACCAAGTTATCGGAGTAGAATCAGGCCATTCGGCCCTTCGAGACCAAGGTATCAGAGTAGAATCAGGCCATTCATAGAAACATAGAAACATAGAAAATAGGTGCAGGAGTAGGCCATTCGGCCCTTCAAGCCTGCACCGCCATTCAATATGATCATGGCTGATCATCCAACTCAGTATCCTGTACCTCCCTTCTCTCCATACCCCCTGATCCCTTTAGCCACAAGGGCCACATCTAACTGCCTCTTAAATATAGCCAACGAACTGGCCTCAACTACCTTCTGTGGCAGGGAGTTCCAGAGATTCACCACTCTCTGTGTGAAAAATATTTTTTCTCATCTCGGTCCTAAAGGATTTCCCCTTTATCCTTAAACTGTGAGCCCTTGTCCTGGACTTCCCCAACATCGGGAACAATCTTCCTGCATCTAGCCTGACCAACCCCTTAAGAATTTTGTAAGTTTCTAAAAGATCCCCCCTCAATCTTCTAAATTCTAGCGGGTACAAGCCGAGTCTATCCAGTCTTTCGTCATATGAAAGTTCTGACATCCCAGAAATCAGTCTGGTGAACCTTCTATGCACTCCGTCTATGCCAAGAATGTCTTTCCTCAGATTTGGAGACCAAAACTGTACGCAATACTCCAGGTGTGGTCTCACCAAAACCCTGTACAACTGCCGTAGAATCTCCCTGCTGCTATACTCATTACCAGGCCATTCGGCCCATCGGGACCTAGTTATCAGAGTAGAATCAGGCCATTCGGCCCACTCCGCCTTTCAATCATGGTTGGTCTCTGCCTCCCGTTCTCCTGCCTTCTCCCCATAACCCTTGACACCCGTTCTAATCAAGAATCTATCTATCTCTGCCTTAAAAATATCCACTGACTTGTGGCCTCCACAGCCCTCTGTGGCAATGAGTTCCACAGACTACCTACCCTCTGACTAAAGAAGTTCCTCCTCACCTCCTTTTTAAAAAAGCACCCTTTAATTCTGGATCTGTGACCTCTGGTGCTAGACTCTCCCACCAGTGGAAACATCCTTTCCACATCTACTCTATCTATGCCTTTCATTATTTGTAGTATTTGGTTGGTTTGTGTGATGGTCTGGGCTGCGTCCACAATTCTCTGTTGTGGCTTCGGGGATGACACTATGTCCGAGAGTTACCACACCGACACTCACAGTGGGGCGACCACACATGATATGTTTTATTTACAGCGGTAGGAAGGTCCACGTCCACATGGAGGCGCTGTCTCTCACCGTCGGGCCACATATGAGCAAGGTTGAGTAGGCTGGGACTCTATTCCTTGGAGCGCAGGAGGATGAGGGGTGATCTTATAGAGGTGTATAAAATCCTGAGAGGAATAGATCGGGTAGACGCACAGAGTCTCTTGGCCAGAGTAGGGGAATCGAGGACCAGAGGACAAAGGTTTATAGAAACATAGAAAATAGGTGCAGGAATAGGCCATTTGGCCCTTCGAGCCTGCACCACCATTCAATATGATCATAGCTGATCATCCAACTCAGTATCCTGTACCTGCCTTCTCTCCATAACCCCTGATCCCTTTAGTCACAAGCGCCACATCTAACTCCCTCTTAAATATAGCCAATTAACTGGCCTCAACTACCTTCTGTGGCAGAGAATTCCACAGATTCACCACTCTCTGTGTGAAAAATGTTTTTCTCATCTCGGTCTTAAAAGATTTCCCCCTTATCCTTAAACTGTGACCCCTTGTTCTGGACTTCCCCAACATCGGGAACAATCTTCCTGCTTCTAGCCTGTCCAACCCCTTAAGGATAGGAATCTGAGGGGTCACGTTTTCTCACAAAGGGTGGTGGGTACATGGAACGAGCTACCAGATGGTAGACAGGTTCATGGATAGGACACAAAATGCTGGGGTAACTCAGTGTCTCTGGAGAGAAGGAATGGGTGACATTTTGGGTCGAGGCCCTTCTTCAGACAGACGATCCGTCTGAAGAGGGTCTCGGCCCATAACATCACCCAATTCATCTCCAGAGATGCTGCCTGTCCCGCTGAGTTACTCCAGCATTTTGTGTTTATCTTTGGTTTTAATCGGCATCTGCGGTTCCTTCCGACACGGGTACATGCGTGGGACGGGTTTGGAGGGATATGGGCCAAAGGCGAATGGGTGGGACTAGTGTAGGTGGGACATGTTGAGCGGAGTTGGCAAGTTGGGCCTGTTTCCGCACTGTATCCAGGGCCGGATTTAGATGAAGGGAGGCCCTAAGCTATTTCACTTGTGAGCCCCCCCCCCCCCCCATCCCCCACCCCCACGACTAGAGGACCGTGACTACCCGACAGTGACAGTGTGACACTTTTAGATCCTACTGTATGTTGTCATTAAACAGTCGGTTTTAAAATACATATTGGATTCACCGCGATGTCTTACCTGGAGGGGTGGTGGGTGGTCAGGGGGTAGGGGGGTATGTGGACTGTAGTGTGGGTGGGGAAGAGCTGGGGTCACATGGTTTGAGGGGAATGGGGAAGAGCCACTGAGATTACCAGGGTTGGGGGACTAGCACTAGGACCCAGCGCAGTCAAACCCGGGGGAGTGGGAGTCTGCAGCGTGGAAACCTCAGGCCCGGTGCTGAGTCCAGGCTGCAGGTAAGGCGGTGGCTGCGGGCTGCTGGAGGGCGGTGGGAGTGGCCACGGGTCAGCGGGCAAAGAGTCGGAGGTCCCGGTGGGCGGAAGGTCGGTGGGGCGGCGAGGTTCGACGGGTCCGGTGATGCAGCGAGGTGAGTAGGCCCCCCTAGATCTCGAGGCCCTAAACTTAAGCTTGTCTAGTTTATACGTAAATCCGGCCCTGACTGTATCACTCTATGACTCTACGAGACGCTGTTGTCTCCTGCGTTTCAGCGTGTAATGGGGGAACAGGAACGTGCAGGAAGGATGGCTGCCTCTCAGACGAGGCTTATATTCCCGGTGAATGTGATGTCTTCATCTCCTGCTGCGTGAGTTTCGGCGGACACATCAACGCCCCCCGGAGAACATTTATCCAGGTCTTACCGAATGAACTACCTGCCGAGCCCACGCCTGACACTGCAACACCGCCATCCACATCATCAGAATAAATGTCATCCCAACCTCCTTGCCAGTGTCCTTGAGTTGTCTTGAGTTTACTTTCAGCTTCGAGAAACATCGCAGAAACGGGCCCTTAACCCCACCCAGTGATCCCCGCACAGTAAAGGGCCTGTCCCACGAGCAGGCGACTCCATGCGGCAAGCGTGACCTAACGTGGTCACTTGAGCCGTACGGCCTCGCGGGGCCGGTCCCACTTCGATCGCCGGTGCCGTATGGAGTTGTGCGGAGCTGGTCTCGACATCGCGCAGGGCTCCGAAAAACTGTTCAAAAATTCCGCACGGCAATGACCCGTCGGCCCGCAGCCGCCTCGACGCCGTACGTCACGCGCGAACTTCCCGCGGACTTCGCTCGAACTTCATGTCACTCACTCGACCTCCGCGCGGCCCCCGCTTCTGGTTAGGTTGCGCTTGCCGCATTGAGCCGCTTAGGTCGCGCTTGCCGCATGGAGTCGCATGCTCGTGGGACAGGCCCTTAACACTATCCCACACAATCTTTAGGGACAATTTACCGTTAACCTACAAACCTGCACGTCTGGAGTATAGAAGGAAACTGGAGATCGTAGAGACAGCACCCTCGGTCAGGATCGAACCGGGATATCCGGCGCTGTGAGGCAGTAACTCTACCGCTGTGCCACTGTGCTGGCCCTAGTCAATAAGAGCCTGTGCCGACCGGTGATCACCCCATACATTAGCACTATCCTACACACTAGGGACAATTTTTACTGAAACAAAATTAATTACTGTGGCAGTGGGCAGATTTATGTAAATGAGACCCACTGGGACTAGTTGGGTCCCTGTCACATGAGAGGCCTGGTCCCCTAACATAATATCACACCACTCACACATAGCCCCCACGGGAGGCAAGGAGTGATTTAGAGAGATTTAGACCAAGTGGGACTCGTCCCCCAATGCGGGGGGGAGGCATGGCGTTTACGCTCACCCCGGAGACAGGCGCCCCCCCCCCCCCCCCCGAGTTAATCATCCCCCACAAGGAGGATTATGGAATTTATGAATAATCCAAGGGGGGGGAGGGGGAGGGGGAGGGGGGGTGTGAATGACCCGAGAGGGGCAGTGTGAATAACCCGGAGGGGAGGAAGGGGGCGGGGGGGGTGAATAACCCGAGGGGGGGGGGGGAGGGGGAGAGGGCGGGAGGTGTGAATAACCTGAGGGGGGGGTGGTGGAAGGGGGTGAATAACCTGGGGGGTGTTGGCTGCCTTTTTGAGCTGAGGTTGCCAATGGCGCCGCCCCAGAGCCCCATCATCTCGATGTCTCCATCACCACCGACGTCTCGATGCCTCCTTGGTGGCCGCGTAAAACAATTTAAATGTGGCCCTGCCCCCTGACGTCACTCGAAGCCCGTGGAATATTGTGTGTGTGAAGTGAGCTCCGAGCCGAGCCATCATGCCCGCCAACCTCATTGTTACGTCATCAGTGGAAGCTGGCCATTTTGAAAACAATTTTAAACTTTAATCAGCAATGTCGTGAAATAAAGCATAAAATCTTCAGTGAAGCTGTTCACTGCTTAGAATGGAATCATGTGTCAGAATATGTAAAAATCTTATTGTTACCGCGTAGTGTTTTTTGCAAAAATATAATGACACACACATATACACACATACATATACACACACATATACACATATACACACACACATAGACACACATACACACACACATATACACATATACACATACACACACACATATACACATATACACACACACTTATACACACACACATATACACATACACACACACACATATACACATATACACACACACATATACACATATACCCACACATATACACATATACACACACACATATACACATATACACACACACACACATATCCACACATACACACACACATCCAAGATGAGAGTTTTATAGTTAAAGAGATAGATATTGATATGGAATAAAGATGATGGATACTTTAGACTTTACTTTAGACTTTAGAGATACAGCGTGAAAACAGGCCTTTTGGCCCACTGAGTCCACACAGACTAGCGATCACACCATACACTTACATTATCCTACACACACTGGGGACAATTTACAATTTTTACCGAAGTCAATTACCCTTCAAACCCGCACGTCTTTGGAGTGTGGTAAGAAACAACAAAAAGTAGTAAACACTGCCCAGTCCATCATCGGCTCTGACCTTCCTTCCATCGAGGGGATTTATCGCAGTCGCTGCCTCAAAAAGGCTGGCAGTATCATCAAAGATGCACACCATCCTGGCCACACACTCATCTCCCTGCTACCTTCAGGTAGAAGGTACAGGAGCCTGAAGACGGCAACAACCAGGTTCAGGAATAGCTACTTCCCCACAGCCATCAGGCTATTAAACCTGGCTTGGACAAAACTCTGATCATTAATAACCAATTATCTGTTATTTGCACGTTATCAGTCTATTTATTCATGTGTGTATATATTTATACAATGGACATACTGATCTGTTTTGTAGTAAATGCCGACTATGTTCTGTGTGCTGAAGCAAAGCAAGAATTTCATTGTCCTATCTGGGACACATGACAATAAACTCACTTGAACTTGAACTTGAACTTGAACATGAACTTGAAACTGGAGCACACGGAGAAAACCCACGCAGGTCAAGGGGAGATCGTACAAACTCTGTACAGAACACGGGACCCTGGCGGTGTGAGGCAGTAACTCTACCGCTGTGCCAGCATGCCAACCTAGTTAACAAGAACCTGCGCCAACTAGCGATCACCCCGTACACCAGTAATATCCTGCATGCTATAGAGGGAGTACAGAGAAGGTTCACCAAACTGATTCCTGGGATGTCAGGGCTTTCATATGAAGAAAGACTGGATAGACTCGGCTTGTACTCACTAGAATTTAGAAGATTGAGGGGGGATCTAATAGAAACGTACAACATTCTTAAGCGGTTGGACAGGCTAGATGCAGGAAGATTGCTCCCGGTGTTGGGGAAGTCCAGAACAAGGGGTCACACAGTTTAAGGGTAAGGGGGAAGTCTTTTAGGACCGAGATGAGAAAAACATTTTCCGCGCAGAGAGTGGTAAATCTGTGGAATTCTCTGCCACTGAAGGTAGTTGAGGCCAGTTCATTGGCTATATTTAAGAGGGAGTTAGATGTTGACCTTGTGGCTAAAGGGATCAGGGGGTATGGAGAGAAGGCAGGTACAGGATACTGAGTTGGATGATCAGCCATGATCATATTGAATGGCGGTGCAGGCTCGAAGGGCCGAATGGCCTACTCCTGCACCTATTTTCTATGATTCTACTAGGGGGCAATTTTACAGAGGGCCAATTAATCTGTAAACCAGCACGTCTTTGGGGTGTGGGAGGAAACCAGAGCACCTGAACACAACCCACGCAGGTCACAGCAGGAACGTACAAACTCTGCGCGCTCACACAGAAAGCACCCACGGCCAGGATCGAACGTGGTGGGAAACTCAGTGCACCTGGAGGAAGCCCACGCAGTCAAAGGGAGAATGTGCAAATGTCACACGTACACACACACACACACACACACACACACACACACACACACACACACAGACAGTCGCTGAGGTTACAATTGAACCCGGGTCTCAGGCGCTGTGAGGCAGCAGCTCTACCCGCTGCACCACTGTGCAGGGATGGACCACGTGCAGGCAGATGCCAAGATAAACTCATCTCCTCTGTCTGCACATGATCCATATCCCTCCACTCCATGCCACTAGTAATTCTTTGGGCGGCACGGTGGCTCAGCGGTAGAGTTGTTGCCTCACAGCGCCAGAGACCCGGGTTCGATCCTGACTACGTGTGCTGTCTGTATGGAGTTTGTATGTTATCCCCGTGACCTGAGTGGGTTTTCATCGGGATCTCCGTTTTCTTTCTACACGACAGGCTTGTAGGTTAATTGTTTTGGTATTTTTGTTAATAGTCCCTGGTGCGTTTCGCATCATGTTAGTGTGCGGGGATCGCTGGTTGGCGCATACTCGTTGGACAGAAGGGCCGCAGTGTATCTCCAAACTAACCTGAACTAAATTAAACTATACTAAACTAAACTAAAGTAAACTAAAATAAACTAAACTAAAGTAAATGGTATGTTAGCATTCATAGCAAAAGAATTTGAGTATAAGAGCAGGGAGGTTCTACTGCAGTTGTACAGGGTCTTGGTGAGACCACACGTGGAGTATTGCGTACAGTTTTGGTCTCCTAATCTGAGGAAAGACATTCTTGCCGTAGAGGGAGTACAGAGAAGATTCACCAGACTGATTCCTGGGATGTCAGGACTTTCATATGAAGAAAGACTGGATAGACTCGGCTTGTACTCGCTAGAATTTAGAAGATTGAGAGGGGATCTTATAGAAAGGTACAAAATTCTTAAGGGGTTGGGCAGGCAAGTTGCAGGAAGATTGTTCCCGATGTTGGGGAAGTCCAGAACAAGGGGTCGCAGTTTAAGGATAAGGGGGAAGTCTTTTAGGACCGAGATGAGAAAAACATTTTTCACACAGAGAGTGGTGAATCTGTGGAATTCTCTGCCACAGAAGGTAGTTGAGGCCAGTTCATTGGCTATATTTACGAGGGAGTTATATCTGGCCCTTGTGGCTAAAGGGATCAGGGGGTATGGAGAGAAGGCAGGTACAGGATACTGAGTTGGATGATCAGCCATGATCATATTGAATGGCGGTGCAGGCTCAAAGGGCCGAATGGCCTACTCCTGCACCTACAGTGGCTTGCAAAAGTATTCATACCCCTTGAACTTTTCCACATTTTGTCACGTTACAACCACAAACGTAAATGTATTTTATTGGGATTTTATGTGATAGACCAACACAAAGTGGCACATAATTGTGAAGTGGAAGGAAAATGATACATGGTTTTCAAATTTTTTTACAAATAAAAAACTGAAAAGTGTGGCGTGCAAATGTATTCAGCACCCTTTACTCTGATAACCCTAAATAAAATCCAGTGCAACCAATTGCCTTCAGAAGTCTCCTAATTAGTAAATAGAGTCCACTTGTGTGTAATCTAATCTCGGTATAAATACAGCTGTTCTGTGAAGGTCTCAGAGGTTTGTTAGAGAACATTAGTGAACAAACAGCATCATGAAGCCCAAGGAACACACCAGACAGGTCAGGGATAAAGTTGTGGAGAAGTTTAAAGCAGGGTTAGGTTATAAAAAAATATCCCAAGCTTTGAAAATCTCACGGAGCACTGTTCAATCCATCATCCGAAAATGGAAAGAGTATGGCACAACTGCAAACCTACCAAACCTACCAAGACATGGCCGTCCAGCTAAACTGACAGGCCGGGCAAGGAGAGCATTGATCAGAGAAGCAGCCATGGTAACTCTGGAGGAGCTGCAGAGATCCACAGCTCAGGTGGGAGAATCTGTCCACAGGACAACTATTAGTCGTGCACTCCACAAATCGGGCCTTTATGGAAGAGTGGCAAGAAGAAAGCCATTGTTGAAAAAAAGCCATAAGAAGTCCCGTTTGCAGTTTGCCACAAGCCATGTGTAGGACACAGCAAACATGTGGAGGAAGGTGCTCTGGTCAAATTGAAGTTTTTGGCCTAAATGCAAAACGCTATGTGTGGCGGAAAAACTAACACTGCACATCACCCTGAACACACCATCCCCGTTGTGAAACATGGTGGTGGCAGCATCATGCTGTGGGGATGCTTTTCTTCAGCAGGGACAGGGAAGCTGGTCAGAGTTGATGGGAAGATGGATGGAGCCAAATACAGGGCAATCTTGGAAGAAAACCTGTTAGAGTCTGTAATAGACTTGAGGCTGGGGCGGAGGTTCACCTTCCAGCAGGACAACGATCCTAAACATACAGCCAGAGCTACAATGGAATGGTTTAGATCAAAGCATATTCATGTGTTAGAATGGCCCAGTCAAAGTCCAGACCTAAATCCAATTGAGAATCTCTGGCAAGACTTGAAAATTGCTGTTCACAGACGCTCTCCATCCAATCTGACTGAGCTTGAGCTATTTTGCAAAGAAGAATGGGCAAAAAATTCAGTCTCTAGATGTGCAAAGCTGGTAGAGACATACCCCAAAAGACTTGCATCTGTAATTGCAGCGAAAGGTGGTTCTACAAAGTATTGACTCAGGGGCCTGAATACTTTTGCACGCCACACTTTTCAGATTTTTATTTGTAAAAAAATTTGAAAACCTTGTATCATTTTACTTCCACTTCACAATTATGCACCACTTTGTGTTGGTCTATCACATAAAATCCCAATAAAATATATTTACGTTTGTGGTTGTAACGTGACAAAATGTGGAAAAGTTCAAGGGGTATGAATATTTTTGCAAGCCACTCTATTTTCTATGTTTCTATGTTTCTAAGCTAAGCTAGACTAAACTAAACTAAAATAAAATAAAATAAACTCACCTATTGAGGTTCCACCGAGATTCGAACTCGGATCGCTGGATTCAGAGTCCAGAGTGCTCACCATTACACCACGGAACCTACACACTCTCCCCTCGGTCCTGTCTCTTTTCTCCATCTCCCCACCATCAGAACCTCTCGTTCCAGCTGGAGGGGCTTGTCACCAGGAGAAAAGTCGAAAAAGGGAATAGACAATAGACAATACACAATAGGTGCAGGAGTAGGCCATTCGGCCCTTTGAGCCAGCACCACCATTCAATGTAATCATGGCTGATCATCCACAATCAGTACCCCGTTCCTGCCTTTTCCCCATATCCCCTGACTCTGCTATCTTTAAGAGCCCTATCTAGCTCTCTCTTGAAAGTATCCAGAGAACCGGCCTCCACCGCCCTCAGAGGCAGAGAATTTCACAGACTCACCACTCTCTGTGAGAAAAAAGTGTTTCCTCGTCTCCGTTCTAAATGGCTTACCCATTATTCTTAAACTGTGTGTGGCCCCTAGTTCTGGACTCCCCCAACATCGGGAACATGTTTCCTGCTTCTAGTGTGTCCGAGCCCTTAATAATCTTATATGTTTCAATAAGATTGCCTCTCATCCTTCTAAACTCCAGAGTGTACAAGCACAGCTGCTCCAGTCTCTCAGCATATGACAGTCCCGCCATCCCGGGAATTAACCTTGTAAACCTACGCTGCACTCCCTCAATAGCAAGAATGTCCTTCCTCAAAATAGGGGACCAGAACTGCACACAATATTCCAGGTGTGGTCTCATTAGGGCCCTGCAGAAGGACCTCTTTGCTCCTATACTCGACTCCTTTTGTTATGAAGGCCAACATGTCATTCACATTCTTCTCTGCCTGCCGTACCTGCATGCTTACTTTCATAGCCTGATGTACAAGGACCCACAGATCCCGTTGTACTTCCCCTTTTACCAACTTCACACCATTTAGATAATAACCTGCCTTCCTGTTTTTGCTACCAAAGTGGATAACCTCACATTTATCCACATTAAACTGCTCAGCAATGCATCTGCCCATTCCCCCAACCTGTCCAAGTCACCCTGTATTCTCATTGCATCCTCATCACAGTTCACACTGCCACCCAGCTTTGTGTCATCTGCTAATTAGCTAATGTTACTTTGAATCCCTTCATCTAAATCATTGATGTATATTGTAAATAGCCGCGGGTCCCAGCATCGAGCCTTGCGGTACCCCACTAGTCACTGCCTGCCATTCTGAAAGGGACCCGTTAATCCCTACTCTTTGTTTCCTGTCTGCCAACCAATTTTCTATCCATGTCTGCACTCTACCCCCAATACCATGTGCCCTAATTTTGCCCACTAATCTCCTATGTGGGACCTTATCAAATGCTTTTTGAAAGTCCAGGTACACTACATCCACTGGCTCTCCCTTGTCCATTTTCCTAGTTACATCCTCAAAAAATACCAGAAAATTAGTCAAGCATGATTTCCCCTTCGTAAATCCATGCTGACTCGGACCGATCCTGTTACTGCTATCCAAATGTGCAGCTATCTCATCTTTTATAATTGACTCCTGCATCTTCCACCAATGTCAGGCTAACTGGTCTATAATTCCTTGTTTTCTCTCTCCCGCCTTTCTTAAAAAGTGGGATAACATTAGCTACCCTCCAATCCACAGGAACTGATCCTGAATCTAAGGTACACAAAAATGCTGGAGAAACTCAGCGGGTGCAGCAGCATCTATGGAGCGAAGGAAATAGGCGACGTTTCGGACCGAAACCCTTCTTCAGACTGATGGGGGGTGGCGGGGAGAAGAAAGGATAAAGGAGGAGGAGCAGCCCGAGGGCTGAAGAAGAGGAGGAGCCAGCAATGGCTAACAAAATTGGGAGAATTCAATGTTCATGCTCGCAGGATGCAGACTCCTCCAATTTCCGGTGTTGCTCGCTCTGGCCATGGAGGAGACCCAGGACAGAGAGGTCGGATGGGGAATGGGAGGGGGAGTTGAAGTGCTGAGCCACCGGGAGGTCAGGTTGGTTAATGCGGACCGAGCGGAGGTGTTCAGCGAAACGATCGCCCAGCCTCCGCTTGGTCTCACCGATGTAGATCAGCTGACATCTAGAGCAGCGGATGCAATAGGTGAGGTTGGAGGAGATGCAGGTGAACGTCTGTCGCACCTGGAACGACTGCTTGGGTCCTTGAATGGAGTTGAGGGGGGAGGTAAAGGGACAGGTGTTGCATCACTTGCGGTTGCAACGGAAAGTGCCCGGGGAGGGGGTGGTACGGGAGGGAAGGGAAGAATTGACAAGGGAGTTACGGAGGGAGTGATTCTGAATCTATCCGGAATGATCCCGAGGCCCGTGGAGCTGGAGCGGGAACGTTGAACGACGGGCGGGAAAAGCTCGGATGGCTGCTTGTGTCGTCAAAATGGAGGTGACACAATCTCTGCAATGGTCCACAAGGGCAGCACAGCACTTGACAGCAAACAGGTGGTTGGAGTGAATCCCTCACTCGGTTATAGAGGACAATCGGGAGTAACAGACACCACTGCCTCACCGCTGGACATACACGGGCCCAGGCAGCGGGCAGACTAGATAAACTCACCTCCTGCTTGAGGTAGTCCTGCCCAAGGTAGACGGCTTGCCCCTCTTCCATGCCTATGTCCCTGCCCGCATGTCCCTGAAGATTATCTGAATGGTCAATTATCTGAATGGTGGCCGATTAGGAAAAGGGGAGATGCAACGAGACCTGGGTGTCATGGTACACCAGTCATTGAAAGTAGGCAGGTACACAAAAATGCTGGAGAAACTCAGTGGGTGCAGCAGCACCTATGGAGCGAGTAGGCATGCAGGTGCAGCAGGCAGTGAAGAAAGCGAATGGTATGTTAGCATTCATAGCAAAAGGATTTGAGTATAAGAGCAGGGAGGTTCTACTGCAGTTGTACAGGGTCTTGGTGAGACCGCACCTGGAGTATTGCGTACAATTTTGCTCCCTAATCTGAGGAAAGACATTCTTGCCATAGAGGGAGTTCAGAGAAGGTTCACCAGACTGATTCCTGGGATGGCAGGACTTTCATATGAAGAAAGACTGGATAGACTCGACTTATACTCGCTAGAATTTAGAAGATTGAGGGGGGATCTTATAGAAACTTACAAAATTCTTAAGGAGTTGGACAGGCTAGATGCAGGAAGATTATTCACGATGTTGGGGAAGTCCAGAACAAGGGGTCACACAGTTTAAGGATAAGGGGGAAGTCTTTTCGGACCGAGATGAGAAAATCATTTTTTACACAGAGAGTGGTGATTCTGTGGAATTCTCCGCCATAGAAGGTAGTTGAGGCCAGTTCATTGGCTATATTTAAGAGGGAGTTAGGTATGGCCCTTGTGGCTAAAGGGATCAGGGGGTATGGAGAGAAGGCAGGTACAGGATACTGAGTTGGATGATCAGCCATGATCATATTGAATGGCGGTGCAGACTCGAAGGGCCGAATGGCCTACTCCTGCACCTATTTTCTATGTTTCTATGTTTCTATGTTTCGATGAGAGGGAGCACACACGCAGTGTCCACGGGATCTCTGTAGGCCTTCCGTGAACGCTGGTCACAGCGGGGTGTCGAGTGTTTTGTGGATAAGAATGATAACGGTGTAATCTGATGGCTGAGTGATTGTGGTTTGAGTTGAGTTTAGTTCAGTTCAGAGACAGAGAAAATGTTGAAAGTATTTTTACAAGACATGATTTTTTACACATTTTTTGGGTGCCTGGAACAGTTATTTTTAACAGCTGAAAATGCATCTGTGTTACTGTAAGCTAAAACATAGAAACATAGAAACATAAAAAATAGGTGCAGGAGTAGGCCATTCGGCCCTTCGAGCCTGCACCACCATTCAATATGATCATGGCTGATCATCCAACTCAGTATCCTGTACCTGCCTTCTCTCCATACCCCCTGATCCCTTTAGCCACAAGGGCCACATCCCTCTTAAATATAGCCAATGAACTGGCCTCAACTACCTTCTGTGGCAGAGAATTCCACAGATTCACCACTCTCTGTGTAAAAAATTATTTTCTCATCTCGGTCCTAAAATACTTCCCCCTTATCCTTAATGGCTGTCCTTGTGACCCCTTGTCCTGGACTTCCCCAACGTCGGGAATAATCTTCCTCCATCTAGCCTGTCCAACCCCTTAAGAATTTTGTAAGTTTCCATAAGATCCCCCGCTCAATCTTCTAAATTCTAGCGAGTACAAGCCGAGCCTATCCAGTCTTTCTTCCAATGAAAGTCCTGACATCCCAGGAATCAGTCTGGTGAACCTTCTCCGTACTCCCTCTATGGCAAGAATGTGGAGGGATGTCGCACGTGCAGGCAGATGGATTTGTCGTGACCGGCATCATGCTAACACAGTCACTGTGGGCCGAAGGGCCTGTTCCTGATCTCTTCCACATCCTGGCCAAAAGGGAGGAGGCCCGTGTCCACAATCTCTGCATGTGTCCACAAGGACAGCGCAGCACCCGACAGCAAACAGGTTCTGCCGAGATTTGAACTCGGATCGCTGGATTCAGAGTCCAGAGTGCTCACCATTACACCACGGAACCCACAGCAGATGCTGACCGCTTTTCCTGCTAATGCATCTCAACCCAGACTGAACAGTGTAAGCACTTCAACCTGAGCACATAGAACATAGGGCAGTACAGCACAGGAAACATAGACATAGAAACATAGAAAATAGGTGCAGGAGTAGGCCATTCGGACCTTCGAGCCTGCACCGCCATTCAATATGATCATGGCTGATCATCCACCTCAGTATCCTGTATCTGCCTTCTCTCCATACCGCCTGATACTTTAGCCACAAGGGCCACATCTAATTCCCTCTTAAATATAGCCAATGAACTGGCCTCAACTGCCTTCTGTGGCAGAGAATTCCACAGATTCATCACTCTCTGTGTAAAAAATGTTTTCCTCATCTCGGTCCTAAAAGATTTCCCTCTTATCCTTAAACTGTGACCCCTTGTCCTGGACTTCCCCAACATCGGGAACAATCTTCCTGCATCTTCCTGCATGGAACAGGCCCTTCGGCCCACAATGTCCGTGCCGAACATGATGCTAAGATGAACTCATCTCCTCTGCTAGCACGTGTGGGTTGAAATTAAACAGTGGTGGGTGGAGTCAACAATGTGGAAGCATATGCGTGCAGTTAATGAGAAGGAGAGGGTAGGAAAGGTCACGTTTAAACTAACTGAGCTGGGGAATGGGAACCAATGCAAGGGGACAGAGTGCCCTAAAATATATTAATGATCTGGACGAGGGAATTGAAAGCAACATCTCCAAGTTTGCGGATAGCACGAAGCTGGGGGGCAGTGTTAGCTGTGAGGAGGATGCTAGGATGCTGCAAGGTGACTTGGATAGGCTGGGTGAGTGGGAAAATGCATGGCAGATGCAGTATAATGTGGATAAATGTGAGGTTATCCACTTTGGTGGCAAAAACAGGAACGTAGACTATTATCTGAATGGTGGCCGATTAGGAAAAGGGGAGATGCAACGAGACCTGGGTGTCATGGTACACCAGTCATTGAAAGTAGGCATGCAGGTGCAGCAGGCAGTGAAGAAAGCGAATGGTATGTTAGCATTCATAGCAAAAGGATTTGAGTATAGGAGCAGGGAGGTTCTACTGCAGTTGTACAGGGTCTTGGTGAGACCACACCTGGAGTATTGCGTACAGTTTTGGTCTCCTAATCTGAGGAAAGACATTCTTGCCATAGAGGGAGTACAGAGAAGGTTCGCCAGACCAATTTCTGGGATGGCAGGACTTTCATATGAAGAAAGACTGGATAGACTCGGCTTGTACTCGCTAGAATTTAGAAGATTGAGGGGGGATCTTATAGAAACTTACAAAATTCTTAAGGGGTTGGACAGGCTAGATGTAGGAAGATTATTCCCGATGTTGGGGAAGTCCAGGACAAGGGGTCACAGTTTCCCGGAGGTTTTGTCAGTCTCCCTACATGCTTCCACTACCTGCAACCTCCGGCAACCACCTGCAACCTCCGGGAACCGCACGGAAACCTTGGGTGGGGCGCAAAGCCTCCAGAGGTTTCCGTTCAGGTTTCCTAAGTGAGGCAGGGGCATAAGGATAGACAGATAGGAAGAGGAGGTGGGGTGGCATTGCTGGCTAATGAGGAGATTAATTCAATAACCAGGAGAGACATTAGCTTGAATGCTGTAGAATCGGCATGGGTAGAACTGTGAAATAGACAAGGGCAGAACACGGTGGTTAGAGTCGTATGCAGACCACCAAACAGCAGTAGGGAGGTTGGGGATAGCATCAAGCAGGAAATTAGGGATGTGTGTAACATAGGTACTGCAGTTATAATGTGTGACTTTAATCTACATATAGATGGAGCCAAACAAATTGGTAGCAGTGCTGAGGAGGAGGATTTCCTGGAATGTATACGGGATGGTTTTTTAAACCAATGTGTAGAAGAACCAACTAGAGGACAGGCCGTCCTACACTGGGTATTGTGTAATGAGGATCAGAATCAGAATCAGAATCACACTTTATTCACCAAGTATGTGTTGCAACATATACGAGGAATTTCATTGGCCAGTCAGTCATACATTAAAAGCAACAGATCACTCAAAACACATTTTAACATGAACATCCACCACAGTGACTCATTCCTACACAATCCTCACTGTGATGGAAGGCGAAATACAGTTCAAGTCCTTCATTTTGTTCTTCCTCGGTCGGGGGCCTCGAGCCTCCGTTGACGGGATGATGTTGACTACTGTAGCCGGCGGCGTTCGGGCCCTCTGCGTCGAGGCGATCAGCTCCCCCATCGGGGGGGGGGTGTCAGTTCCCCCGCGCCGGGCGATCGAACCTCGCGTCGGGTCTGGTCGAGCCTTCCGTGGCGTAGGAGCTCCCGACTAGCCTATCCCGAGGCTGCGAGCCCTTGATGGTAACTCCGCAGGCCGTGGTGGGAGCGATCCCAGGCAAGGGATCCTCTCCGATGTGAAGTCCACCCCCCGCGGTGGGGCTCACGACAGTCCAAGGAGGCCTCCAGCTCCAGCGATGGTAGGCTGCAGAGTCGGAGAATGTGATCCGAAAATCAATCACATCTCCGGGAAGAACTGGAAAAAAAGTTACGCCCGATCCCCTCCACCCTCCCCCCTCCCCCCCCCCTCCCCCCTCCCCCCTCCCCCCTCCCCCCACATAAAACATGCTGAAGAACATTAAACAAACGTTTAACGCACTAAAAAATAACAAAAAGAAAGAAAAAACGAACAGACTGCTGGCAGGGCTGCCATCTCCCCGGCGCCCCTGCTGGCCTGAGGAAGGATTAGTTAGCGATCTTGTTGTGCAAAGCCCCTTGGGCAACAGTGACCGTATATTGGTGGAATTCTGCTTTAGGATGGAGAGTGACACGGTTAATTCAGAGATAAGGGTCCTGAACTTAAAGAAAGGAGACTATGAAGGTATGAGACAGGAATTGGCTAGGATAGACTGGCAAAATATACTTAAAGGGTTGATGGTGGAGATGCAATGGTAACGATTTAAAGACCACGTGGATGAAGTCCAAAAATTGTTCATCCCTGTCTGGCAAAAAAATAAAGTGGGGAAGGCGGGTCAACCGTGGCTAACGAGGGAAATCAAGGATAGTGTTAAATCCAAGGAAAAAGGAATCTATATTGGCCAGAGAAAGCAGCAAACCGGAGGACTGGGAGAAATTTAGAACTCAACAGAGGGGGACGAAGGGGTTAATTAAGAAGGGAAATAAGAGCATGAAAGGAAGCTTGCGGGGAATATGAAAATGGACTATAAAAGCTTATTTTGATACGTTAAAAGGAAAAGATTAGTGAAAAACAAATGTAGGTCCCTTACAGTCAGAGACAGGTGAATTTATAATGGGAAACAGGGAAATGGCAGAACAGTTAAACGAGTACTTTGGTTCTGTCTTCACGAAGGAAGACACAAACAATCTCCCAGAAATACTAGGGGACCGAGGATCCAGTGGGAGGGAAGAACTGAAGGGAATCCACATTAGTCAGGAAATGGTGTTAGGTAAACTGTTGGGACTGAAGGCAGATAAAGCCCCAGGGCCTGATGGTCTGCATCCCAGAGTACTCAAGGAGGTGGCCCTGGAAATCATGGATGCATTGGTGATCATTTTCCAATGTTCTCTTGACTCTGGATCAGTTCCTGTGGACTGGAGGGTAGCCAATGTAACCCCACTGTTTAAGAAAGGAGGGAGAGAGAAAACGGGGAATTATAGGCCATTGGTATTGGGGAAGCTGCTTGAGTTGATTGTTAAAGATGTTATAGCAGCGCATTTGGAAAGCAGTGACAGGATTGGTCTCTGAGAAGACATGTGTTCAGCTAGTGTGTGTTGTAGGCGTGGAATGTGGTGAGAATGAGTGTGAGTAATTGCAAGAGGAAGTAGTCCAATGTCTGTCTCAGTGGCAGCTTCCCTGGTGGTCTAGTGGTTAGGATTCGGCGCTCTCACCACCGCGGCCCGGGTTCGATTCCCGGTCAGGGAACGGCAGCTTTTGGTCCCACTGCCAGGGCCGGCCTTAGGAGGTGCGGGTCCCAATTGGGAACAATTTTGGTGAGTCCCAAGTTCCCAGCCAAGGTATGTAGAATCATAGAAACATAATTAAAGTCTATTATAGACATTATATCTCCATGGTAGAATGGAAAGTAATCAAGTAACAAACAAAATGTGTAGATCACCTCTGAAAAGTACATACAGTCTGAAGAAGGGTTTCGGCCCGAAACGTCGCCTATTTCCTTCGCTCCATAGATGCTGCTGCACCCGCTGAGTTTCCCCAGCAATTTTGTGTACCTTCGATATTCCAGCATCTGCAGTTCCCTTTTGAACACTAGTTACAATACCACTTGTTTTAGTGACTGTGAAATGAAAAAAATAAGTAATTTAATTAAATAGATACTGGAAAACCAATAACCATTGGTGAAAAACCAGTCCAGGCATTACATTTTGGGTTTCAGCCCCATCCTACCCTTTGGGCTTCTACCCCATCCTAACTTAGTTGTGTGTGTGTGTTAGTTGTCTGTGCGTTATGTGTGTGTGAGAGGGGAGGAGAGAAGGGAGGGGAGGAGAGAAGGGAGGGCGGGAGGGAGAGAAGGGAGGGAGGGAGAGAACGGAGGGAGGGAGAGAAGGGAGGAAGGAAGGGAGGGAGGGAAGTAGAGAAAGGAGGGAGTGAAGGAGAGAAAGAAGGGATGGAGCGAATGAGAGAAGGGAAAAGAGAGAGGAAGGAGGGAGGGAAGAAGAGAAGGAGAGAAGGAGGGAGGGAAGGAGAGAAGGAGAGAAGGGAGCGGATGCCGGGGTCTGGGCGGATGGGTGTGAGCTGAGGCCGAGGTTTGTAAACGTTGCTCTAACCCCCGGCCCGGCCCTCTGTGTATTGTTCACCATGTCTCCCCGGGGAAAGAGAGGGGTGGAGCCGGGGCTGTGTGCGTGAAGCACGGCGACTGGAGGGGCGGGAGCGTTGCCCCGGGACCGTGAGGGAACGACCCACCTCCCCCTCTCCCCCCTCTCCCCCTTCTCCATTCCCTCTCACACCCCCTCCCTGTCTACCCCTTTCTTCCCCCTCCACCCTCTACTCTCTCTCCGCCCCTCTCTCCCCCCTCCACCCGGGATAGATCTACCCGAGCCGAGAGTCGATTACTCTGGCGCGCGGCCCCCTTACTCGTGGGGCCCAATTGGGAGCAATCGGCCCAATCGGCTTAAGGCCGGCCCTGCCCGCTGCTTTGCTGCCCTTCACACAAGGAATCTCTCTGGGGCAGGAACAAGGAACAGACTGAAGAAGGGTCCCGGGCCAAAAAATCGCCTTTTCCACTTTCTCCAGCGATGCTGCCTGCGCCGTTGAGTTTTTTAAGAAAGGAGGGAAAGAGAAAATGGGGAATTATAGACCAGTTAGCCTTACATTGTTAGTGGGGAAGATGCTTGAGTCAATTATTAAAGATGTTATAGCAGTGCATTTGGAAAGCAGTGACAGGATCGGTCAAAGTCAGCATGGATTTATGAAGGGGAATTCATGCTTGACTAATCTTCTGGATTTTTTTGAGGATGTAACAAGTAGAATGGATAAGGGAGAGCCTGTGGATGTGGTGTATCTGGACTATCAAAAAGCCTTTGACAAGGTCCCACACAAGAGTTTAGTGTGCAAAATTAGAGCACATGGTATTGGGGGTAGGGTATTGACATGGATAGAGAACTGGTTGACAGACAGGAAGCAAAGAGTAGGAATTAACGGATCCTTTTCAGAATGCCAGGCAGTGACTAGTGGGGTGCCACAAGGCTCGGTGCTGGGACCCCAGTTATTTACAATATACAATATGTTAACGATTTAGACGAGGGAATTGAATACAACATCTCCAAGTTTGCGGATGACACAGAGCTCGGTGTCAGTGTGACCTGCGAGGAGGATGCTATGAGGTTGCAGGTGACTTGGATAGGTTGGGTGAGTGGGCAGATGCATGACAGGTGCAGTTTAATGTGGATAAATGTGAGGTTATCCAATTAGGTGGCAAGAACAGGAAGGCAGATTATTATCTGAATGGTGTCAGATTAGGAAACGGGGAGTTGCAACGGGTGTGCTTGTACATCAGTCACTGAAAGTAACCATGCAGGTACGGCAGGCAGTGAAGAAAGCTAATGGCATTTTGACCTTCATTGCGAGAGAAATTCAGTTTAGGAGCAAGGAGGTCCTACTGCAGTTGTACAGGGTCCTGGTGAGACTGCACCTGGAGTATTGTGTACAATTTTGGTCTACTAATTTTAGGAAGGACATTATTGCTATTGAGGGAGTGCAGCGTAGGTTCACCAGGTTAATTCTTGGGATTGCGGGACTGACATATTATGAAGGAATGGGTAAACTGGGCTTGTAATCACTGGAATTTAGAAGGATGAGAGGATATCTTATAGAAACATATAACATTCTTAAAGGATTGGACAAGCTAGATGCAGGAAAAATGTTCCCGATGTTGGGGGAGTCCAAAACCAGGAGTAGGCCATTTAGGACTGAGATGAGGAGAGAAGAAATGGGTGACATTTCGGGTCGACAACCTTCTAACAATGGCTCGTTGGTCTAGGGGTATGATTCTCGCTTTGGGTGCGAGAGGTCCCGGGTTCAAATCCCGGACGAGCCCTATTTTAAGGGTGGGCACGGTGGTGCAGCAGTAGAGTTGCTGCCTTACAGCACTTGCAGTGCCAGAGAACCGCGTTCGATCCCGACTACGGGTGCTGTCCCGACTACATGTACATTCTCCCCATGACCGCGTGGGTTTTCTCCAAGATATTCGTTTTCCTCCCACACTCCAAAGATGTATAGGTTTGTTGGTTAATTGGCTTAGTGTATATGTAAATTGTCCTTAGTGTGTGTAGGATAGTGTTAATGTGCGGGGATAGCTGGTCGGCGCGGACTCAAAGGACCTATTTCCGAGCTGTATCTCTAAACTAAAACTAAATCTATCCCCCCTACATAGATAAGGAAGCCTGCTTTTCAACAGAGTGTTTTAGTTTTAGCTATTTTAATTAAGCTGTGCTGCGAATGCTAAATACATTCACACACATCTATTTATTAGGTAATTGGTGACAGGAGCAGAATAAGGCCATTCTGCCCATCAGGGCTAATCCGTGATTCAATCATGGCTGATCTATCTCTCCCTCCTAACCCCATGCTTCTGCCTTCACCCCATAACCTGTGATAGACACCCATACTAATCAAGAATCTATCTGTCTCTGCTTTAAAAATATCCATTGACGAAAGAAACATGGGAAAAGTATTTGATATCTATCTATCTTCTATTATATCTATAAAACTCTCGTGCCATCCGTCCGGCTGCCGTCCGGCTGCCTTTCTGCCTTTTGATTCGTGCCCGATACTCGCAGATGTCCAATCGGAATGGCCCATGCTCGCAGATGTCTAATCGCAATGGATCCATTTACATGTAAGGCTGCCGGCTGCATTTCTTCCTTTGATTCCTTGCCACGCCGGATCCAGACGCTCAATCTCCGAGATCTTTTCCATTTCGGTAGAGATTTCGCTTTTCTTTCTAAGTATCCGCTCCTCATTACATTTCGTCGTGTTTAAGTACACGTTTTTAATCACATCCTTCCCCCCCCCCCCCCCCCCCCCCCCCAGTATTTCACAAATAAACTGGCTTCTCACCCATACAAGCAGCCATTTCAGCTTCCAACACACTTCAAAACAGTTGCAAGACAGGGACACTCTGAACTTTTCACTGCTGCAGCAGGCAGGGGAGGTGCAATTCGATTTTTTTTTAAATCCACTGCTGAGGGAGGCAGGGGAGTGCTGGAATCTTACATTTGGCAATGGCTTCAGTTCCATTGGAGGAGACGGGTGCATGGTGGAATATTGGCTTGGGTGATAACACCATTGGGGGAGCAGCCCCAACGGGTCTGCACTTGGTCTAGTATACTATTAAAACTCTCGTGCCATCCGACCGGCTGCCGTCCGACTGCCTTTCTGCCTTACTGCCTTTTGATTCATTGACTTTCTGCCTTTTGATTTGTTGACGGCTGCTCCTTCCTATCAGCTTCCAACACACTTCGAAACAAACTTGCAAGACAGGAACACTCTGAACCTTTCACTGCTGCAGCAGGCAGGGGAGGTGCAATTGGATTTTTTTTTTAATCCATCCACTGCTGAGGGAGGCAGGGGAGTGCTGGAATCTTACATTTGGGAACGGCTTCAGTTCCATTGGAGGAGGCGGGTGCATGGTGGAATATTGGGTTGGGGGATCACACCATTGGGGGAGCAGACCCAACGGGTCTGCACTTGGTCTAGTATAATATTAAAACTGTGTGTGTGTGTGTGTGTATGTGTGTGTTTCTGCCTGACTTGTGGGTGCCAGCCTTTGATTCATTGCTACGCCAACACCAGACCCACAAACGCACAGATTTTTTCCATTTCGGCAGAGATTTCACTTTTCATTACAAGTATCCACTCCTCATTAAATTTTGTCGTGTTTATGTACACATTTTTTTTAAATCCTTCTACTCCCCCCCACTCACTCATTTTGTCGCATCCTGCTGGCCAGCGACCATAACGGCTGCTGGCACCCGCCTCTCTCCTCAAAGACGCCATTTAAAAACAGCCGCACTGCTCAGTGCTCGAATCTTCAGTTGGAGGACCACGTCTCCCGTGGGGGCTACAGGTAGGGACGGCTGCGTTGGGGAGCAGACCCAACGGGTCTGCACTTGATCTAGTATATACATAAATGTTCGATTAATGTAAGACATAACTTAATTCAATTCAAAATTTTACTTTGATTATATTAATCAAAAACTAGACTGAATAAATGTTATCCAAATACTTATCCCATTTGTGACAAATGTTTATCTCAAAATGCCACTATAACACATTCTTTTGTTTCCTGCATAAAACTTCATAAATTTTGGTGCGACATTTTTGATATATTTGCAAAATTATTCAAGATAAAAATGGAGCCTAATACTGAAATGATTATACTTGGAGTAACGGGAGACGGGAACAAATTGAACACATTTCAAAACTCATTTTTTAATTATGGCTAGAATTTAGAAGATTGAAGGGGGATCTTATAGAAACTTACAAAATCCTTAAGGGGTTGGACAGGCTAGATGCAGGAAGACTGTTCCCGATGTTGGGGAAGTCCAGGACAAGGGGTTACAGTTTTTTAGGATAAAAGGGGAAATCCTTTGGGACTGAGATGAGAAAACATTTTTTACACAGAGAGTGGTGAATCTCTGGAACTATCTGCCACAGATGGTAGTTGAGGCCAGTTCATTGGCTATATTTAAGAGGGAGTTAGATGTGGCCCTTGTGGCTAAAGGGATCAGGGGATATGGAGAGAAGGCAGGTACAGGATACTGAGTTGGATGATCAGCCATGATCATATTGATTGGCGATGCAGGCTCGAAGGGCCGAATGACCTACTCCTGCACCTATTTTCTATGTTTCTATGTTTCTATCCCCTTCTTGGCCGAGCTCGTTCATTAGTCCATGGCTCGAGATGACTTTTCTCCCCTCAAGTCCCTCCAGCTGGAAGGAGAGGTTCTGATTTCTTTTTTAAATCAAAAAAATGATTCAATTATTAAAAATAATATTTACAGTACAATAAAACAAACCACGTCCACCACCCTCAGTCTGAAGAAGGGTTTCGGCCCGAAACGTTGCCTATTTCCTTCGCTCCATAGATGCTGCTGCACCCGCTGAGTTTCTCCAGCACTTTTGTCTACCTTAATACACGGCATACAAATAAACTAAATAAACTACAGTACAGCTATGCTACAATCCTTGTCTCCAAGATGCATTCCATCTACCGCGGTGCCCAGCGGTCCCGGATATCCCCCTGTACAGCACTTAGTCCCTCCCTAACACCACCCGGGTGCGGACATAGCCCTGGAAAAGGGGCAGGCAGCCGGCTCGAGCAAACGAGAGGTTCTGATGGCAGGGAGACGGCGAGAAGAGATAGGACTGAGGGGAGAGTGTGCAGGTTCCGTGGTGTAATGGTTAGCACTCTGGACTTTGAATCCAGCGATCCGAGTTCGAATCTCGGTGGAGCCTTAATAGTGGAGCTGAGTTGAGTTTAGTTTAGTCTAGCTTAGCTTAGTTTAGTTTAGAGATACAGTGCAGAAACAGGCCCTTTCGGACCACTGGGTCCGCGCCGACCAGTGATCCCTGCACATTAAAGATCAAAGGTTATTTATTGGTCACATACACCTAGGTGTAGTGAAATGCTTCTTGCCAATGCAGCACATAAAGAAAGAATACAGACATAACATTAATAAGAGATTTAAAGATAAAGAACATCCCCCCACAATGGCTCCCACCATGAGGGAAGGCACAAACACTATCATTTACCCACTAGGGACAATTTTTACATTTACCAAGCCAATTAACCTGCATACCTGCACGTCTTTGGAGTGTGGGAGAAAACCGAAGATCTCGGAGAAAACCCACGCAGGTCACAGGGTGAACGGGCAAACTCCGTACTGACAGGTCAGCAATGTGAAGCTCTTGGGACTTCCCGATTTTGGGGAAGATTTGCTCAAGATTTGTCTGTTAGTATCTCTGGTTTGGCTGTTTCTCTGCTTACATCTGGGAAGCTGAGGAAGGACAGTCTTGCCAGAGAGGGAGTACAGAGAAGGTTCACCAGACTGATTCCTGGGAAGCCAGGACTTTCATATGAAGAAAGACTAGATAGACTCGGCTTGTACTCGCTAGAATTTAGAAGATTGAGGGGGGATCTGATAGAAACTTACAAAATTCTTAAGGGGTTGGACAGGCTAGATGCAGGAAGATTGTTCCCGATGTTGGGGAAGTCCAGGACAAGGGGTCACAGTTTTTTAGGATAAAGGGGAAATCCTTTGGGACTGAGATGAGAAAACATTTTTCACACACAGAGAGTGGTGAATCTGTGGAATTCTCTGCCACAGAAGGTAGTTGAGGCCAGTTCATTGGCTATATTTAAGAGGGAGTTAGATGTGGCCCTTGTGGCTAAAGGGATCAGGGGGAATGGAGAGAAGGCAGGTACAGGATACTGAGTTGGATGATCAGCCATGATCATATTGAATGGCGGTGCAGGCTCGAAGGGCCGAATGACCTACTCCTGCACCTATTTTCTATGTTTCTATGTTTCTATCCCCTTCTTGGCCGAGCTCGTTCATTAGTCCTTGGCTCGAGATGACTTTTCTCCCCTCAAGTCCCTCCAGCTGGAACGAGAGGTTCTGAATTATTTTTTAATTCAAAATTTAATTCAGGTCAGCAACGTGAAGCTCTTGGGACTTCACCTGGCGGATGACCTGACCTCCACGATCAACACCACAGCAGTGATCAAAAGAGCTCAGCAGCGGCTCCACCCCCTCCGGAGACTAAGGAAAGCAGGTCTCCCTACTGTTCATCTAAGGACCTTCTACAGGGGCACCATCGAGAGTATATTGACCTACGGCATCACTTCCTGGTTTGGGAGCTGCAAGGCTTATGAGCAAAACCAACTCAACAGGATAGTGAAGACAGCCAGCTGGATCATTGGTGCCCCACTCCCTTTCCTGTTGGAGATCTTTAAGAAGCGGAGCATCAGCAGAGCCATCTCCATTATCAAGGACCCCTATCACCCATCACACCACATCTTCTCCATTCTGCCATCTGGGAAGAGGTACAGGAGCATCAGCTGCAAAACCAGCAGGATGCTACACAGCTTCTTCCCACAGGCAATAAGACTGGTTAACGGACTGTGTCCCCTCCCCATATATCATACACCAACACATCTATCCTCGCCCATACTTTGACAGCGAGGCACCTGTCAAAGCAAAGCCACTGTTCGGTCTGAGTGTCTGTTTTTATTTCAATTATGAGGCCTATTTTAGATATGGTAATTTTAATTTTTAAAGCTATATGTATTTATTCTGTTTTTATTCATTGCACTGACGGGAACTGATGGAGAAACAATGTTTTCGTTTCTTCTGTGTATGTAAGTACTCAGTTAAAATGACATTCAAGTAAATACTGAATACTGAATACTGAACTGACAGCCGGGGGCGGAAATCCCAGGGGGGACAGGGGGGACATGTCCCCCCTATGTTTTGAGAGGCGGGGGACGACCCCCCCCCCCCCCATATTTTTGTAATCCGGATTTTAATTCCCGGTGAAATCTCCGCTTTCCGCGCGACAGTGGGGGTGGGACTGATGATCGAGGGAGGGCGCCGATTGGACGAGAGAGACGTCGGTCAGCAGGCAATGGGGGCGGGACGTGATGATTCAGCGCGATCATTGGAGGAGGGAGGTGTCGGTCAGAGGCGGTAGTCGGGGTTGGGCACGATGATTGGAGGAGGGACACAAAAATGCTGGAGAAACTCAGCGGGTGCAGCAGCATCTATGGAGCGAAGGAAATAGGCAACGTTTCGGGCCGAAACCCTTCTTCAAATGAAACCCTTCTTCAGGGAGACGTCTTTGGAGCAAAGATCGGAGCGGAGCTTGAATTGGGTGCCCTGGTCAAGCGAAAAACTCTCGGCAGCCCTGGACACAGACCTGCGCCTCATCCGCAGCCAGGATCGATCCCGGGTCTCCGGCGCTGCAATCGCTGCTGGACCATCCCCATCCCCACCTGAGAGCCCCCCCCCCCCCTCACCCCACGCCCGGGGGTGGCCTGGGACGTTGGGAGTTTGATGGGAGAGGTGCCCCCAAGCCCACGGCAAGCGCAGAGAAGCAGCGCTAAACCCAGCCCAACTCTGCCTGCCAAATGATGGCCCAGGTTTACAGCCAACACAGAGACGCCCATCCGTCAGTCCAGGCAGGGCTGTAGGTTAACCCGGCGAGACAGAGAGAGTTGAGCTGCATTTAGCGCTGCTTCTCCACGCTGGCTGTGGGCCTTAAGCGATGTTTTCGGCGACTGCTGGCACCCGTCACCAATTACTGTCCGTAGCAAAGATCCTATAGCGGGGCAAGATAGACCACTCCTGCTAAATGCAATGGGCTGACGTGTAGTACGCAACGGAACGGAACGTGGGCCTTTTTTTCATCCATTTCCGTAATCGGACCCGACCCGACTCGCAATGTAATCAACGTTGCGGGGGAACACTTTGTGTTAATAAATTAAAATTTTGAAAATGAGGAGAGGATTTTCCACCAAATAACTTTTATTTTTACGAGGATGTTTCCGTAACCGGCTTCCGTCTCCGCACTAGTATCCTATGTGATCTTGTGACCCTGGTACACACCTGCACTTCGTAAACTGAAACAGACTGGTCGCCAACTCGAACGACTTATAAATAAATCATCTCTCACAGTCCACCTTGAAGCTTACAAACTCCACCTCACTGACTACAAAGATGCTCTCATTGCTGCAAAATCTGCCTACCTCTCCTCCATATTCACCGATCCCTGCCTAAACCACAGAACCCTCTTCTCCACAGTGGGTAACCTCCTCAAGCTTCGAGCCAACACTCTCCCTACCTCTACTCCGGTTCTCTGCAACTCATTCCTCCACTTTTTCGCTGATAAAATCAGCACCATCTATCAATCTTTATCCCCTGTACCCGACTCCCCAGCAACTACTGCACCACCTACCAAGGCCCCTCCTTTCAACAACTCCACTGACCTCCTTACCCCTCCTCCACACTGCTTCCTCTCCCAGTTTGACCTGGTCACCCCTACTGAAATCTCCAAACTCATCAGCTCTTCCAAACCCACTACCTGCTCCCTCGACCCTCTCCCCACTCCCCTGTTGAAGTCCTGCCTCCCCGTTCTCTGCCCCTACCTCACTAATCTCTTCAACTCCTCATTGTCCCAAGGAATTGTCCCCTCCGCTTTCAAAACTGCTGCCGTTACACCAATCTTAAAGAAACCTGGTCTTGATCCCTCCTCTCTCATTAACTACCGCCCAATCTCAAACCTCCCCTTTCTTTCAAAAACCCTGGAGCGTATCGTTGCGTCGCAACTTCATTCCCACCTCCTTGCGTATAACCTACTTGAACCCCTCCAATCTGGCTTTCGCCCCCTCCATAGTACAGAAACTGCTCACCTCAAAGTCCTCAACGACCTCCTCACCTCTGCTGACACTGGTTCCCTCAACATCCTCATCCTCCTCGACCTGAGCGCAGCCTTCGATACAGTGAACCATAACATCCTGCTCACCAGACTCAAAGACCTCGGCATTGAAGGCTCTGCACTCAGCTGTCTCCGTTCCTACCTTTCCAACAGATCCCACTTCATCTCTCTCCACAACCACACCTCTGCTACAGCCGCAGTCACTCAAGGCGTTCCCCAAGGCTCCGTACTCGGCCCCCTCCTCTTCATCATCTACACCCTCCCCCTTGGTCAGATACTCCGCCACTTCAATCTGGACTTCCACTGTTACGCTGATGTCACCCAGATTTACCTTGGCACCAAATCCCCCCACAACCCCTCCCCCCTCTCCCATATCAACTCCTGTTTGTCAGCTATAAAAACCTGGATGCAACATAATTTCCTCAAACTCAACAGCGATAAGACAGAATTCCTCCTCATAGGCTCCAAAGCCACACTCAGCAAAATCAATAACCCCGCTCTCACCATCGACGGCACCACTGTCTCCCCATCTCCCCAGGCCCGCAACCTTGGCGTGATCTTTGATTCCACCCTCTCCCTTGAGCCTAACATCCGCCATGTCATTAAAACCTCCTTCTTTCATCTCCGCAACATCGCCAAACTCAGACCCTCTCTCACACCGCCCGCTGCTGAAAGACTCATCCATGCCTTCATCTCCTCCCGACTGGACTATTGCAACTCACTTCTCCTTGGCATCAGCTCCACCTACATCAACCGACTCCAACTGGTCCAGAACGCAGCCGCCCGACTCATCACCCATACCAAATCCTGGCATCACATCACTCCAGTCCTCAAACAACTTCACTGGCTTCCCATCTCCCACCGGATCACCTACAAAATCCTGATCCTCACCTACAAAGCCCTCCACCATCTGGCCCCCCCATATCTCACTGACCTTCTCTCCCCCTACCAACCCTCACGGTCCCTCAGATCCACATCAGCCGGTCTCCTCTCCATCCACAAGTCCAACCTCCGCAGTTTTGGGGACAGAGCCTTCTCCAGGGCAGCTCCCAGGCTCTGGAACTCCCTCCCCCAACTGATCCGCAATTCCGTGTCCCTCACCATCTTCCAGTCCCGCCTCAAGACCCATCTCTTCACCTCTGCCTATCCTTAGCCCCACGTCCCCGTCCCTTTTCATCTGTGCATTAATTGCCTCATACTGTGTTTTGTATTGAATTCTGTCTTTACTTTGTGTACTAGTCATGTCTCTACTATTTATTTCATTCCCCTTACATGTTTTTCCTCTACATGCTCAATTTTTGTAAGGTGTCCTTGAGACTCTTGAAAGGCGCCCATAAATAAAATTTATTATTATTATTATTATTATCTTTGGTGCGGAGACGGAAGCCGGTTACGGAAATGGGGCCTAAATTACCCATGAATATGCCCATGAACGTACTACGTCTTTTTCGTCGAGTGGACTGTCTTGCTCGCTGTAGGATCTTTGGTCCATAGGGCCCACGGCTGTAGCCTCCGAAGCCTCGTGTATATGTGTGTGTGTGTGTGTGTGTGTGTGTGTGTGTGTGTGTGTGTGTATATGTGTGTGTGAGTGTGTGTGTGCGTGAGCGTGTGTGTGAGTGTGTGAGTGTGTGTGTGAGTGTGTGTGTGTGTGTGTGTGTGAGTGTGTGTGTGTGAGTGTGTGTGTGTGTGAGTGTGTGTGTGTCAGTGAGTGTGTGTGTGTGTGTCAGTGAGTGTGTGTGAGTGTGTGAGTGAGTGTGTGAGTGTGTTTGTGAGCGTGCGTGTGTGTGAGTGTGTGTGAGTGTGTGTGTGTCAGTGAGAGTGCATGTGTGTGTGTTTGAGTGTGTGTGTGTGCGAGTGTGTGTGAATGTGCGTGTGTCAGTGAGTGTGTGTGTGTGAGTGTGTGAGTGTGTGTGTGAGCGTGTGTGTGTGAGTGTGTGTGTGTGTGAGTGTGTGTGTGTCAGTGAGTGTGTACAGGTGTGTGTGTGTGTGAGTGTGTGTGTGTGTGTGCGTGTGTGTGTGTGTGCGTGTGTGTGTGTGTGTGAGTGTGTGTCAGTGAGTGTGTGTGTGTGAGTGCGTGTGAGTATGCGAGTGTGTGTGTGAGCGAGTGTGTGTGTGTGTGTGAGTGTGTGTGAGTGTGTGTGTGTCAGTGAGTGTGTACGTGTGTGTGTCAGTGTGTGTGAGGGTGTGTGTGAGTGTGTGTGTGTATGTGTGTGTGTGAGTGTGTGTGTATGTGTGTGAGTGTGTGTGTGTGTGTGTGAGTGTGTGTGTGTGCGCGTGTGTGTGAGTGTGTGTGTCAGTGAGTGTGTGTGTGTATGAGCATGCGTGTGAGTGTGTGTGTGTGTGTGTGTGAGTGTGTGTGTGAGTGTACGTGTACGTGTGTGTGTGAGAGTATATGTGCATGTGTGTCTGTGAGTGTGTGTGTGTGTGTGTGTGTGTGTGTGTGTGTGTGTGTGTGTGTGTGTATATGCATCTGTGTGTGTGTGTGTGTGTGTGTGTGTGTGTGTGTGTGTGTGTGTGTGTGTGTGTGTGTGTGTGTGTGTGTGTGTGTGTGTGTGTGCGCGTGTGTGTGTGTGTGTGCGTGTGCGTGTGCATCTGTGTGTGTGTGTGTGAGCGTGTGTGTGTGGGTGCGTGCGCATGCGCGTGCGACCGCCAAGAAATTGTGTTCCCCGGTCCCCTCCATGATTTTATAGCAATTTCCGTGCCTGCAGACAGCACCAGTAAGCGGGATCGAACCCGGCTCTCCGGCGCTGCGTTCGCTGTTTTATGCAGCGACTCTACCGCTGCGCCACCGTGACTGCCCCAGTTTACTTTAGTTTAGTTTAGTTTAGTTTAGTTTAGAGACACGCTGCGGAAACTGGCCCTTTGGCCCAACGAGTCCACACCGACCAGCGATCCCCACACCTAACACTATCCTGCACATGAGGGATCATTTACAATTTTGCCAAACAAAGTAAACTACAAGGTACACAAAAATGCTGGAGAAACTCAGCGGGTGCAGCAGCATCTATGGAGCGAAGGAAATAGGCAATGTTTCGGCCTGAAACTATTTCCTTTGCTCCATAGATGCTGCTGCACCCGCTGAGTTTCTTCAGCATTTTTGTGTACCTTCAATTTTTCAGCATCTTCTTAAAGTTCCTTCTTAAAGTAAATTACAAACCTGAGACGAGTTTGTTTTTTGCTGTGTAAGTTAGTGGGAAATTACAGTGTTGAGTGGGAAAATACTACCTTCTGTTGCAGCTGTGATGACGAAGTTAGTAATAAAGGGCCTGTCCCACTTACGTGTCCTTGGCACGCAAATTACACATTGAGCCGCGACGGTCCCACTAAGGTCTCGCGCGATTTCATGCAAAAGCATGGCCGTCTGGAGCACGTGACGTCATTTGAAGACGGACACAAAGCTGGAGTAACTCAGCGGGACCGGCAGCATCTCTGGAGAGAAGCAATGGGTGACGTTTCGTGTCGAGACCCTTCTCCAGAGATGCTGCCGGTCCCGCGGAGTTACTCCTGCAATTTGTATCCATCTTCAGTTTTCTTGACCCTGCTCTTTTTTTTTTTTTTCCGTAAATGTTTTTTATTAGATTTTCAAACAAATGTACAATTTACAAGGGAAGGTAGAAAGCTCAAACAATTTAAAAAACACTTAAACAAAATTATCAAATTAAAATATTAACATTTTTATCTATAATATAGTCAACCTCCTGTGGTGACCAGCGTTCACAGAAGGCCTCCACAGTCCCCATGGACACCGCGTATTCCCTTTCTAGGGACACGCGAGCTCGGCCTAAAAGGGGTAGGCAGCCGACCGCTGTGCGGCCATCGACTGCCCGCTGCCTGGACCCGCGAATGGCCATCTTGGCCAGGCCCAGGAGCAGACCGACAGGGAGACCCCCTCCTCCCTCCCGACCCTCCCCCCCTGTACCGGGTGCCCATAAATTAATAGCGTTGGACTAAAATGTAGCCAAAACTTGAGGAGCAGCCCTTTCAGATACTCGAACAGTGGCTGCAACCTCTCACACTCTATGTACACATGGAACACGGTCTCTTCCTCACCGCAGAAATGACAAGCAGGGGAAGAGTCCGTGAACCGGCTCAAATACCTATTACAGGCCACGGCTTTGTGCAACACTCTCCACCCCAGGTCCCCGATGTAAAGGGGGAGGACTCCCTTGTATAGAGACCTCCACTGGGGACCGCTCCCCTCGTCAGGTGGTAACACGGACCGCCAGGGTGTGTCTGGACGGAAGACGAGGGCGAGGAAGTGGAGAGTGTGCAAGAGCAGCCTGTACAGTACGCGCCTCTCCGCGTCACAGAACGGCACGCTGGGCATCTCGGAAAGGCGGCTCATGTTGCATGGGGCCGGCTCTCGGGGAGGGACCCGGGCCGTGGGCCCTATGAACAATTCCGACTGAGCGGGGGTAAGCTCTTCCGGAATCGCTCCATGCACACGCCTCTCCTCAACACCCATCCTCACAGCCACGACACCCCCCTCCCTCTGAGGAGCAGGGCCCTGGCTGAAGGTGACCAAATTCCTGGCCTTCAGGAGGTCACGGTAAAAGCCAGGCAACTCCCGCCTATCCCGCCTAGCGCGTCGACTCATGCCCGCTACCGGGAGCCATGAGCCCTCCTGAAGGCAGCGCCCCTGGCGGAAAAAGTACGTCGCCAGCACGTGCCATTTAGGAAGGTAGTCCGAGTAGACGTACCTCCGCAGGGTCCTGAGTTGGAGAGCCGCCACCTGGGTACGAATACAGACCAGCGCCTGACCACACTCCTCCAACGGGAGACTCAGAACCCCAGCAGAGACCCAGTGGTTCCTCTCACCCCAGAAGAAGTTGACCAATCTCCTCTGTAACATGGTTATAAAATAAGAGGACGGGACCATAGTGGCCATCCGGTACCACAGCAGAGAGGCCACCAGTTGGTTTATAACTACAGCCCTGCCCCGGTAAGAGAGCACACCAAGTGGGCCGGACCAACGTCCCAGCCGGGCGACCACCTTCGCCTCCAGCTCCTGCCAGTTCGCCGGCCACCCCCCCTCATCGGGACTCAGGTAGACCCCCAGATAGAGGAGGTGCGTGGTATTCCACGCAAAACCTGCCATCTCCTCCGGCAGGGAGTCCACCTGCCACCCACCCACCAAGAGACCAGAACACTTCCCCCAGTTGATCTTGGCGGAGGAAGCAGCCGAGAAAACCTGCTGGCACTCACGCATCCTCCGCAGGTCAACAGGGTCGGTGAACATCAGAATGACATCATCGGCGTAGGCCGAGAGGCCCACCTCCATCCCCGGCCCCGGTAAAGCCAGGCCTGTCAACCGCCTCCGGAGAAGGCACAGGAAAGGCTCAGCACAGATGGAGTACAGCTGGCCGGATATGGGACATCCCTGACGAACCCCCCTCCCAAAGGGAATGGGGGCCAACAAAGAGCCTTTGACCTTAACAAGGCATTCTGCAGCAGTGTATAAAAGTCGGACCCAGGCCACAAAGTGTGGTCCAAATCCGAACGCCTGCAGAGTCCCCAGAAGGTAGTCGTGCTCCACCCTGTCGAACGCCTTCTCCTGGTCGAGGGAGAGAAAGGCGACTGACTGACCAGCCCCCTGGGTCAGATGGATCAGGTCCCGGACCAGATGAATATTGTCTTGGATGGACCGGCCCGGGACTGTGTACGACTGGTCAGGGTGGATCACCTGGGACAGCACGGGGCCCAGGCGATTCGCCAATGCCCGTGCAAAAACTTTATAGTCCGTGCTGAGGAGAGAGACCGGGCGCCAGTTCTTCAAAAGGCGGAGATCGCCCTTCTTGGGCAGCAGGACAACAACTGCCCTGCGCCACGAGAAGGGCATCTCCCCAGTCGCCAGGCTCTCCCCCAGGACCTTCATATAGTCACCCCCCAGGACATCCCAGAAGGCTCTAAGGTACTCCACAGTCAGCCCATCCAGCCCTGGAGACTTGCCCCCCTTGAGCTGGTGCAGGGCACCAGTCATCTCCTCCAGAGTTAGGGGATCATCCAGGTGTTCAGCCACATCATTGCACACAGCAGGTAAGCCCTCCCACAGGACCTCTTGCGCCTCCCCACTCGATGTGCCTGCCAAGAACAGAGTGTTGTAGAAAGACCGAACCGAGGCACCAATGCTCTCTGGATCTGTGACAGAGGAGCCATCATCCGCAAGCAACTCAACAAGCTGCCTGCGGGCTCCTCGCCCCTTCTCCAGAGAAAAGAAAAAGGGGGAGGCACGATCCAGATCGTGCAACATCTGGACTCGCGACCTCACATACGCACCCCGGGACCTCGTAAGCTGCAAGTCCCTCAGTGCTCCCTTCTTCTCCTGGTACTCCTCCCACTCACACGAAGCCCCACCAGTCTGATCCAGACGTGCCTCCGAGTCGAGCAACTCTCTCTCAAGCCGTCCGATCTCGGAGTCTCGCCCCTTGGTCGACCCCCTCGCGTAGTCCTGGCAAAACAGACGGACGTAGGCCTTCCCCACGTCCCACCACTGCCTTAGGGAAAGGAAACGCCCCTGCCTTTCTCTCCACCTCGCCCAGAACTGCCTGAATGAATCCTGGAATCGGCGATCCTCCAACAGCTGGCTATTAAAATGCCAGTACGCGGACCCAGCCCGTGTGTGCATCGGGATAAAATCCACTCGCACCAGGCAATGGTCCGAGCATTGTGCCGGCTGCATGGAGGCCGCCGAAACACAGGAGACATAGGCCTTGGACACGTAAAAAGTGATCAATACGGGAACCACCACCCTCAAACCTGTACGAGAAGGCGTTAGAGTCAGGATGGAAATTCCGCCAAGCATCTACCAGCTCAAAAGAGTCCACCATCTCCCTTAAAGTCTTTACTGCACCCGGGTCACGCTGAACGCCAGAGCGATCTCTTGCCTCGAGGGCACAATTAAAATCTCCCCCAAGGAAAACACACTCCCCACGGTCGATAGTATTCAACAACGTGGTCACTTCCCTTGTTAAGCGCGTCTGCATTACGCCGATCTTGGGGGCATACACATTAATGAAGTGTAATGGCACGCCATCCAAGCGCACGGCCAGATACAGCAAACGGCCTGGTACAATGTCCTGCACTTTGAGGATCTCTGGCTGGAAAGACGGGGCCAACAGGAAGGCCACTCCACTCGAATTGGAGCTGAGATGACTCATGTAGACCCCCCCTTCCCACTCCAGGAGCCAGGTGGGTTCATCACTAGCCACAGTGTGTGTTTCCTGCAGGAAGCTCACCGCATACCTCCCGTCCCTGAGCACTGAGAGATGGTGAAACCTACGGAGAGACCCCCTGCCCCCATTGATATTAAGACTGACTATAGTGAGCTTCATTTTGAAAGTACACTAGATCTTTTACCCGCCCCCGGTGAAGGATTGGAGCCGCCCCTAACCTTCTGCCCTCTCTTTAGGGCCTTAAAAAGCTCTTGGAACTGGCGGCTCTCATTTCTTATTAATCCCGCCTCATTCCCCTTCTTCTGAAGGATGGCATGAATGGACTGCCTGGGCGCCCTCAGATCCGACCAGCGGTCGACAGCCAAATCCACCTTGTTCCTACTCCCTCTAGTGTCCTTTAAGAACTTCCGAAGTTCCCAGACTTCGACAAGTCGAGACACGGGGCCGCGGGTGGAGCAGTCCGTCAACTCACTGTCGATGGACTCCGCGTACCCCTCCTCCTCGCACTCAATGTCCGAGCCCGAGTCTGGAAGGTTACTACTCTCAGCCGCCTCGCTCACCCCTCCTTGTGAGGTAGGCAATTCAGCCACATCACACAGTCCCTCCTCTGTCACCATCCCACCCCCAGGATCAGTGACAGGGGCAGGTACCAGTGCCTCTGACTGCGGCAAGCTATCTGACAATTGGCCAGTCTCCTGCACGCTCCCACCGCCCTCTGTAACCGGATTGGGAACAGTGAAGTCGGACCAAGTCTCCGGGCCTTGCTGTAAGCGGGCCTGTCTGGAGTCCGACCGAAGGACACGATCCGAAACGATCTTACCCTCCTCCTCACCCAGGGTACCCGCCCCTGCACCGTCACCCAGAGAGTCCCCGTCCCCCTCCACCAGGTGAAACACCTCACTGTGGCCCTCAGGGGCCGATGTTACTGGAGTCTCCCCTGCTTCCTCAACCAGTGGGGCATCACACACCTGAACTGGGCTTGTAGCCTCAACAGGGAGCTCACGTTGGGGACCCACCCCCTCACCCAAGTCCTCCCCTTCAGGCTGCCCCTGGTCATCCACTAAGCTAGCAGACGCGTTCTCTGGGGGAACAGCCCCCAAGAGTAATATATCGCCACTCTCAGGTGGTCCCTGACCTACAGAGGCATCCTCCCCCTCAGAGGAAGCGTGCCCTGGGTTCTCCACCTCAACAGGAGGGGAAGGCTCCCCTTCAGGTTGCTCCTGACCTTCAGGGCCCTTCTCTGTATCGGAGGACCCATGCCTCCTCCTCTTCCAACCATTGGCGTGCGGTGGTACGGTGAGCTCCATTGCAGAAGCCTCTACCTCCGCACTACCATCTATCTCAGAGGCGAGCACAAAATTATCTGCTGCCAGGGGTCCCGCTTGGAGGTGATCATCTTCTAGGGGACCCGCCTGGAGATGTTTCTTCTTTTTCTTGACTTTCTTCCCCCGCTGTTGCTCCCAAACCTTCCCATCCACCCCACGCACTTCTCCGGCATCCACCGCCACAGGTACGGGACATGGGGGTGGTGGGGGGATAGGGGTTGGGGGTAGGGGAGTAAAGCCTTCACGGGCCACCGTGGTAAAACCAGCAGCCCCAGATGGGCCAGTAGTGCTTTCCCGGGCCATCGTGGTGGAACTGGCAGCCCAGGTCCTGGGACGATTCCTGCGAAAATGCCCCACCTTTTTGCAAGCGTGACAACGCACTTGGCCCGCGTTCTAGAACACGCGATAGGAGAAATCATCCACCTCCACCTCAAAACTCCCCTCCGTGTCCGTCCCCTGTGCCAACTGTATATACACGCGATGCTTGAACGTATATATATGTTGCATCTCAGGATCGTCAAACCTGTACAACAGTTTGGTGAGCCCTGACCGCACCTCCCCCAGCTTCCTTACATGTGGGATCAGGAGCGCATCCGGAACAAAAGTGGGAACTTTGGACAGAATGACCGGCAAAACGGGACCCCCCCATGGGTCCACCGCCGTGAAATTCCCGCCCGCTGTTACCCCCCTTTCCAGAGCCAGAGCCACCGCCTGTTCAGTCTTTAGTAGAACAACAACCTTCCCACTGACCACCGCGCCCGAGACTATGGCTTTCTTGCCAACAGTCTCACCCAGCGCATCTAGAAAGGCCTTGAACGGCAGGTTGCTCTGTATGTACATTTTTATACCATATGTGCGCCCCATCAACTCGTGACCCTCAGTCTCCGAGACTGCCGACCATGCGACAGCTGCATAACTCTGAGGGGCCGCCATCTTTAGGGCGTGGCACAACACACAAAGTATCAGTACTTTATAATCCAAGCAGTCTTTCTGCTGTTGCTGCACCTCCACTCTTTTCCAGCAGTTAAATAGTCTTGTGAAGGCTTTCTTGGCAAGCAACAGAAGCAGTCTCCTCCTGATAAGATAGGAAATGTCCGTGCCAATCCTTCCGTCGTTAAAAATGGAGCTTCCAGAGGCTTCTTCCCCAGGTCTCCGTCGCCTCCCCGGCTTCAGCGAAATCCAAGGCACTGTTGTCGTTCTTACCCAGCACACCTGGACCGGGCAAGTCGGTGTAGGAGGGAGCTTTCCGATGTTCCTGTCCACAAACACCGCTCCAGACTCAGCTCCGACTTGTACAAGTGTAACTTGGCCTTTCGCCAACCACAGGCGCCCCTACGACTTTACAGATAGACGGACAAATCCTCCCTAATTAGAGGAAACTTTGAAACAAAGAAAGTCTCTGCAGATCGACAAAGCTCTGAACTGCAAAGTCTGACTGCTTTTGTTTCTCCCCGCCAAACAAATCCTTCCGAAAAGTTCATCAAATCCTCCCCGCCAGCAGAACAGCTCCTCTCCTGGCCCCGCTCTGGGAGTAGAAGTGGGGACAATGTGCTATTTACTTGCCTTGAATATCCTGACTTTTGCCTTTCATCACATACCATGTCATGATATGATTGGCAGACCAAGAAAGCTCGCCAAATTGCTTCTGCTTGTTCCTGCTTATATACTTGTACGATGCCTATTGTAAATCACTTACTGCTGAGGAACACTTCGGCCTCCTTGGGAGTCAGAGGCTGTGGACCAGAGTAAAAGGCCTGTCCCACAAGCATGTGACTACATGCGGCGAGTGCGACCAAACCGGAAGCGGGGGCCGCGCGGACGTCGAGTGATCCCGTACGAGTTGACGTGAAGTTCGAGCGAAGTCCGCGGGAAGTTTGCGCTAGGCGTACGCCGTCAAGACGCTGCGTACGGCGTTGAGATGCTGAGTACGGCGTCGAGGCGGTGCGTATGGCCTTAATGTAGCTGCGGGCCGGCAGGCCGATGCTGCGCGGAATTTTTGAACATGATCAGTTTTTTGGAGCCCCGCGCGATGTCGGGACCAGCTCCATACAGCTCCGGCGATCGAAGTGGGACCGGCCCCGCGAGGCCGTACGGCTCAAGCGACCACGCTAGGTCGCGCTTGCTGCATGGAGTCGCATGCTCGTGGGACAGGTCCTTAGATCCCCCGGGGTGGCAAATAAACTTGTTGAAGCAAGAACGGTGTGTTGCTTCAGTATATTTACTGAGGACAGATCGAGGGGTAAAGAATCTAGTTTAACACCTGTACATCTTTGGAGTTGGGATGAAACCGGAGATGATAGAGAAAGCTAACGCAGGTCACGGGGAGAATGTACAAACTCTGTACAGACAATAGTCGGTATCAAACATGGGTCTCTGGCGCTGTGAGGCAGCAACTCTACCGCTGCTCCACCGTGCCACTCACAACAATACTAGTGACATGGATATGCAGGGAATGGAGGGAGATGGATCACGTGCAGGGAGAGGCATTGAGTTTATCTTAGCATCATGTTCGGCACGGACATTGTCGGCCGAAGGGCCTGTGCCTGTGCTGTGCTGCTCTATGTTCTGTGTGCTTATGTTGATGTGCTTCAGTCTAGTTTTAGATACATTAGCAGTAAAAGCGGTCAGCATCTGATGTGGGTTCCGTGGTGTAATGGTAAGCACTCTGGACTCTGAATCCAGCGATCCGAGTTCGAATCTCGGCGGAACCTGTCTGCTGTCAGGTGCTGTGCTGTCCTTTGTGGACACATGCAGAGACTGTGCTTCCTCCCTTTTGGCCGGAGCTTGGAAGAGATCAGCAACAGGCCCTTCGGCCCATAGTGACTGTGCTAGCTTGATGCCAAATTCAGCTACCTGGCACAGCGGGTAGAACTGCTGCCTTAAAGCGCCAGATACCCGGGTTCGATCCTGACCTCGGGTGCTGTCTGCCTGTCTGTGCGGAGTTTGCACGTTCCTCCTGTGACCTGCGTGGGTTTCCTCCGCTTTACCTCCACAAACCCGGGTTTGTAGGTTTATTGGCCCTCTATAAATTGCCCCCTGGTGTGCAGGGAGCGGATGAGAAAGTGGAATAACTAGAACTGGTGTGAGCGGGTGATCGACCGATGGTCGGTGTGGATTGGGTGGGCCGAATGGCCTGTTTCCAAACTAAAGTAAACTAAATTAAATTTCCAGCCTTTCTATGTGCAGATTTAAATGCCTCTTAGATGTTGCTATTCCAGAGATGTAACTCTGAAGTGGCCTCACTGATCCATATGTTATGGTCCTGCCCTTCTTTGGAAAAATATTGGAAAGAAATTTTTGATACTATTAGCTGCAGTCTTAGGCATAGATTTACAACCTCATCCTATTACTGCAATTTTTGGGCTACCAATGTTAGATTTGTCCCGCCCCGCCCATCGTTGATTGCTTTTACCACATTAACCGCCAGAAGATTTTATTTAAACGGAAAGACTCCAACCCTCCGACCACACTCCAGTGGTATTCGGAAATGATATGTTTAAACTTAGACAAAATCAGGAGTGACATTGTTGAACCCTTGGTTAAATTTGATAAGACTTGGGGAAAATTTATTGAACACTTTCATACAATAGAAATTGCTCCCTCTTTAACCATTATAAAAACTATTTTACCTCTATAGGGTGGAACGGACTTGACGACAAACAGACTTAAATTGTTAAAATTCTCAGCTCAGATTCGGTTTTGCTTTGCTTTGTTTTAAAATCTATTTTATTTTTATTCGTATTTTATTATTATTAATTTATCTTTTTTTTTCTTTCTTTAGTTTAGGGGGATTTTGTTTTTTTCCTTTTCTTTTTCTTTTTGTCTTTTTGTCTTTGTGTTTTTTTTACATTTATGTTTCCTTTTAAAGATTTAATTATATTTTTATAATAAATATGTTTTTTAATGTTTTATTTTTGCTTTTTTTGGAAAAAAAACAATAAAAAGATTTTAAAAGAAAGAAAGATGTTGCTATTGTATATGCCCCACCACCTCCCTCCCCGCCATTGAAATTAACATGGGTTTGACATTGAAAAACTATGAAAATTGACAACATTGAAACAGCCAAGCAATTGTCCCCATTGCCACAACCTTGTTAAACAATGTAACAGACATCCTTCAGTAATTTTAGCGTGCATTAACACAGATGCATTTTCAGCTGTTAAAAGGAACTTTGTACCAGGCACATGCCAAGTAAAAATACTTTAAACTTTTGCCCCCACTGGCCCTTTAACACTTGACCTATCCACTCTGGGGGAAAAGAGTCTGCGTCTCCACTCTCGTTATTTTATATATGCAGTAAACCCTCGTTATAGGGGTAAGGGAACAGTTTGTTTTTATTTTCCTTTACACCCAGCGGTTATTCTGTGAAGCAACGAGCTGATTGCAAATACAAAGTTCCTTTTAACAGCTAAAAAATATATTTTTGGTACTGCAAGCTAAAAATACTAAAGGCTGTTCATTACTTTGTTTGTCAATGTGAGCAATTGCTTGTCATTGTTAGTGCTTTGTCAATGTCAATGCCTTGTCAATTTGAATGCCTTGGCAATTTCACTGCCATTTCGATTTCATTGCCTAACCTCTTTGTCAATGCCTTGTCAATATCAATGCCTTTTCAATTTCTATGCCTTCTTCATTTTATTGCCTTTTCAATTGCCTCGTCTGTTTCAATGTTTGTCAATATCAATGCCCTTTCAATGTCAATGCCTTGACAATTTTAATAGCTTGTCTATTTGTTTGCCTTGCTAATTTCAATGCCTCCGCAGTGTAACTAGCTGCCTGTGTTTTTAAGGTGACATTCTGCTGTAACTGAAATCCGTTCTAACGAGGTGTGTAATAATGAGGGTTAATGTACTTCCGTCAGGTCACCCCCTCGGTCTCTAAAGGGCCTGTCCCACGAGCATGCGACTCCATGTGGCAAGTGCGCCCTAAAGGGCCTGTCCCATGAGCATGCGACAGCATGCGGCAAACGCGACCAAACCAGAAGCGGGGGCCGTGTGGAGGTCGAGTGAGTGACATGAAGTTCGAGCGAAGTCCGCAGGAAGTTTGCGCGTGATGTAGGGCGTCGAGGCGGTGCGTACGGCGTTGAGGCGACTGCAGGCCGGAAGGCCGTTGCCGCGCGGAATTTTTGAATACTGTCAATTTTTCGGAGCCCCGTGCGATGTCGGGAACAGCTCCGCACAACTCCATAAGGCTCCGGCGATCGAAGTGGGACCGGCCCCGCGAGGCCGTACGGCTCAAGCGACCACGTTAGGTCGCGCTTGCCGCATGGAGTCGCATGCTCGTGGGACAGGCCCTTAAAGGTCCAGATCAAAGCTGTGATGAACAGAACTGGCCCGTCAGTGGTGGAGGCAGATACCACAGAGGTGTTCCAGAGGCTATTAATGGAGACAGGAGGGAATGGAGGGACATGGTTCACATGCGGGCAGAGTGGATTGGTTTACCTTGGGATCGCGTTCACCACGGACATCGCAGGCCGAAGGGCCTGTTCCTGTGCCATACTGTTCCGCCTTCCAAGTCTAATGGGAATCAAGACAAGGACAAGGGGATGGTGGGGAAGCAGGCTTTAATCACACATTGTGGACGGTGACATCACAAGTTGGGGGGGGAGCCCACCGCTGGAGTCCTGGAGAATCTTCCAGACGTCTTGCCCCTTCTATGAGACGGGAAAGATCTCACAACACTTGTGGATATCGCAGTCACCAGGTTTTTCGACCTCGTGCTCATAGCATGGCTCTTCTCTGCACGCTCCGTACACCGTCTTGCAGACTGAAACACAGATAGGGAGGGTTACAGAGACGTATGGTGTGGAAACAGGCCCTTCAGCCCATCTCACCTGCCTACGCCATACACCAACCTGCAGACTGAAACACAGATATGCAGGGTCACAGAGACATACGGTGTGGAAACATAGAAACATAGAAAATAGGGCCAGGAGTAGGCCATTCGGCCCTTCGAGCCTGCACCGCCATTCAATATAATCATGGCTGATCATCCAACTCAGTATCCTGTACCTGCCTTCTCTCCGTACCCCCTGATCCCTTGAGCCACAAGGGCTACATCTAACTCCCTCTTAAATATAGCCAATGAACTGGCCTCAACGACCTTCTGTCGCAGAGAATTCCACAGATTCACCACTCTCTGAGTGAAAAATGTTTTTCTCATCTTGGTCCTAAAAGATTTCCCCCTTATCCTTAAACTGTGACCCCTTATTCTGGACTTCCCCAACATCGGGAACAATCTTCTTGCATCTAGCCTGTCCAACCCCTTAAGAATTTTGTAAGTTTCTATAAGATCCCCCCTGGGGATATAAAAACAGGCCCTTCAGCCCATCTCACCTACCTATGCCATACACCGACCAACTGACTGAAACACAAACAGAAGGAGGCTCTACTAGGCACCAGTCAGGCCACAGTTTGAGTATTGCGAGCAATTTCAGGCACCATATCTGAGGAAGGATGTGCTGGAGCTGGAGAGGGTCCAGCGGAGGTTTACAAGAATGATCCCAGGACTGAGTGGAGTAGCATACATATGATGAGGCCATGGACCTGTCCTCGCTGGAGTTTAGAAGGATGAGGTGGTAGCTGATTGAAATGCACAGCATCATGAAAGGCCTGCATAGAGTGGATGTGGGGGAGGATATTTCCACTAGTGCGAGAGACTAGGAACAGAGGTCGTAGCCTCAGAATTAAAGGACGTTCCTTTAAGAAGGAGATGAGGAGGAATTCATTTAGCCAGAGGGTGGTGAATCGGTGGAATTAATTGCCACAGAAGGTTGTAGAGGTCGAGTCAATGGATATTTTTAAGGCAGAGGTAGATAGGTTCTTGATTAGTCCGGGTGTCAGGGGCTATGGGGAGAAGGCAGGAGACTGGGGTTAGGAGGGAGAGATAGATGATCAGCCATGATTGAATCGCGGAGTGGACTTGATGGGCTGAATGGCCTAATTCTGCTTCTATAGCTAATGATCCTAGTTACAGAGTCGTACAGTGTGGAAACAGGCCCTTCGGCCCTTTTCGCCATAATCACCGTGCTTGCTATTTGCAGTTGTCGACAAAACGTCAAAACAGAGAGTGAGGGAGATAGCAGACAGGGGTGAGAGGAGGGCCAGGCATCTCTTTGAGAGATGCAGAGACATCTTTCCATCGACCCTCTATCTCAACACTATCCCAGCTCACCACTGCAAAATGGCAGAGAGAAGGGGGGGAGGGGGGAACAAACATAGAAACATAGAAAATAGGTGCAGGAGTAGACCATTCGGCCTTTCGAGCCCATTTCGAGACCATTCAATATGATCATGGCTGATCATCCAACTCAGTATCCTGTACCTGCCTTCTCTCCATACCCCCTGATCCCTTTAGCCACAAGGGCCACATCTAACTCCCTCTTAAATATAGCCAATGAACTGTGGCCTCAACTACCTTCAGTGGCAGAGAATTCCAGAGATTCACCACTCTCTGTGTGAAAAATGTTTTTCTCATCTCGGTCCAAAAAGATTCCCCCTTATCCTTAAACTGTGTGACCCCTTGCTCTGGACTTCCCCAACATCGGGAACAATCTTCCTGCATCTAGCCTGTCCAACCGCTTAAGAATTTTGTAAGTTTCTATAAGATCCCCCCTCAATCTTCTAAATCTTCTGCGAGTACAAGCCGAAAGGGCAGGGGCGGTTGTGGGGAAAGAAGGTGGGTTGGGAAGGGGTTATACAGTTACCAAAAACTTGAGAATTCAATGTTCATACCGCTGGGTTGCAAGCTGCCCAATTTGAGGTGCTGTTCCTCCAATTTGCCCTGGGCCTCACTCTGGCAATGGAGGAGGCCCAGGACAGAAAGGCCAGTGTGGGAATGGGAGGGGGAGTTGATATGGTTGGGAACCAGGAGATCCAGCATACATCTACTCTGCACTCTGTGTCTCCACATTAACCTCCGAGCCACACCTGCCTCTGAAAACAGTCGACACCGAAACCCGTGGAAGAACAGAGCAGGTAGAATGGAAACTTACACATGAGTTTCCCCTCACAGTCGGTGGAAGAACTGCTAGCAAGGGGCAGAGCATAATTTTCATCTAATCTGCCACTCGGCTCAACAATTCTACTCCGCCATCCACTCACCCCATTCTCCAGCCTTCTCCTCAAAACCTCTGACACCCGTACCGATCAAGAATCTATCTAAGATACACAAAAATGCTGGAGAAACTCAGCGGGTGCAGCAGCATCTATTGCGTATAGAAGTTGGAAGGTCAGGCGATAGACCTCCCAACTTCTATACTCAATAGATGCTGCTGCACCCGCTGAGTTTCTCCAGCATTTTTGTGTACCTTCGATTTTCCAGCATCTGCAGTTCCTTCTTAAACAAGAATCTATCTATCTCTGCCTTAAAAATATCCACTGATTTGGCCTCCACAGCCTTTTGTGGCAAAGAATTCCACAGATTTACCCCCCTCTGGCTCTAGAAATTTCACCCAACTTCCTCCTAAAAGAATGTCCTTTAATTCTGAGGCTCTGATCTCTAGTCCAAGACTCTCCCACTAATAGAAACATCCTCTCCACGCCCACTCTATATAACCATATAACAATTACAGCACGGAAACAGGCCATCTCGGCCCTTCAAGTCCGTGCCGAACACTTATTTTCCCCTAGTCCCATATACCTGCACTCAGACCATAACCCTCCATTCCTTTCCCGTCCATGTACCTATCCAATTTATTTTTAAATGATAAAATCGAACCTGCCTCCACCACTTCCACTGGAAGCTCATTCCACACAGCTACCACTCTCTGAGTAAAGAAGTTCCCCCTCATGTTACCCCTAAACTTCTGTCCCTTAATTCTCAAGTCATGTCCTCTTGTTTGAATCTTCCCTACTCTCAATGGGAAAAGCTTATCCACGTCAACTCTGTCTATCCCTCTCATCATTTTAAATACCTCTATCAAGTCCCCCCTTAACCTTCTGCGCTCCAAAGAATAAAGACCTATCTTGTTCAACCTTTCTCTGTAACTTAGTTGCTGAAACCCAGGCAACATTCTAGTAAATCTCCTCTGTACTCTCTCTATTTTGTTGACATCTTTCCTATAATTAGGCGACCAAAATTGTACACCATACTCCAGAATTGGCCTCACCAATGCCTTGTACAATTTCAACATTACATCCCAACTTCTATACTCAATGCTTCTATCCAAGCCTTCACTATTCTGTATGTTTCAATGAGTTCCTCCTCCCCATCCTTCGAAACTCCGGCGAGTACAGGCCCAGTACCGAAAAATGCTCATCATAGGTTAACCCACTCATTCCTGGGATCATCAACATGTGAATCCCTGGAAGAACAGAGCCGGCAGAATGGAAACTTACAAGTGAGCTCCTCCTCACAGTCGATGGAATGGATCAGAAGGAAGACAGTGAGAACTGCGAGCAATAAGCAGGAGGTTGTCTTCATCTTCTCTGCCGCTCCTGTGTCAATGTGAGTGAGGCCGGTGAGAGGGAGAGGTCTTTATATTCCCTCACAGATCCCGCCTCGGTTAATAAGCGTGAAGGCGCCTCTGGAAAGAACAATGCCTGAGATAAATTCAAACCGCGGGTGTCTCGTCGCGAGAACGTATTGCTCGTTAGTCGTTAGGACAACGACTGGACAGGTTAGACTTTAAACGGTAACGTCTGCAGCAGGAGAGATACACATGCAGGAAGGAACTGCAGATGCTGGTCTATACTGAGACATAGAAAACATAGAAAATAGGTGCAGGAGTAGGCCATTCGGCCCTTCGAGCCTGCACCGCCATTCAATATGATCATGGCTGATCATCCAACTCAGTATCCTGTACCTGCCTTCTCTCCATACCCCCTGATCCCTTTAGCCACAAGGGCCACATCACTGAAGATAGACACAAAACCCCTGACACCCGTACTAATCAAGAATCTATATTTTTATTAATCAGTCTGAAGAAAGGTTTCGGCCCGAAAAGTTGCCTATTTCCTTCGCTCCATAGATGCTGCTGCACCCGCTGCTCCAGCATTTATGTGTACCTTTGATTTTCCAGCATCTGCAGTTCCTTCTTAAACACATCTATATTTCTCTGCCTTAAATATATCCACTGATATATTCTTGGTGTGTGCAGGATAGTGCTAGCAGCCATCTGTGGACGTTCTTTTAGAAAGGAGATGAGGAGGAATTTCTTTAGTCAGAGGGTGGTGAATCTGTGGAATTCTTTGCCACAGAAGGCTGTGGAGGCCAAGTTAGTGGATATATTTAAGGCAGAGATGGATAGATTCTTGATTAGTGCGGGTGTCAGGGGTTATGGGGAGAAGGCAGGAGAATGGGGTTTGGAGGGAGAGATAGATCAGCCATGATTGAATGGCAGAGTAGACTTGATGGGCCGAATGGCCTAATTCTGCTCCTATCACTTATGATCTTATGCAGTGGTGGACTGGGAATAAAAATATTGGTTGCCAGGAGACAAAGGGGGCCCACTTCATCAGGGGCCCACTTGATATAGGGGGCCCACTTCATCAGGGACCCACTTGCCATCGGGCAAGCTGACACCCTGGCCAGTCCGCCACTGATCTTATGATCTTATGAACAGTCACTGAGCTAAAATCAAACTGCGGGTGTCTCGTCCAGAGAACGTCTTGCACGTTAGCCGAGCGGACACGCTAGACAACGACCAGACGGGCTAGACTTTAAACGGGAACGTCTACAACAGGAGAGATATTCGTGCAGAAAGGAACTGCAGGTGCTGGTCTCCTCTGGAGATAGACACAAAACGCTGCAGTAATTGAGCGGAACAGGCAGCATCTCTTGGAGGGAAGGAATGGGTGAGGTTTCGGGTCCAGACCCTGCTTCAGACTCAGTGTCAGAGAGAGGAGAGGGAGACACAGAGATACGGAAGGGGGAGGCGAGAAAAGGACAGAGCAAAGGGGACGACATTCAAGGAAAATGGTTCATTGTTGACTGAGGGGAAGGTGACAACGAGGCGTATAATAAGTAAAATTTAATCAGGAGGACAGTGAAAGTAGTTGGAGAACTAGGATGGGGGAGGGATGGAGAGAGAGGGAAAGCAAGGGTTACTTGATGTTAGAGAAATTAATATTCATACCGCTGGGTTGTAAGCTGCTTGGTTTAGATACCTAGTGTTCAAAAGGGAACTGCAGATGCTGGAATATCGAAGGTACACAAAATTGCTGGAGGAACTCAGCGGGTGCAGCAGCATCTATGGAGCGAAGGAAATAGGCGACGTTTCGGGCCGAAACCCTTCTTCAGACTGATGGGGGGTGGGGAAAGAAAGAAGGAAAAAGGGAGGAGGAGGAGCCCGAGGGCGGGCGGATGGGAGGGTGGGAGGAGACAGCTAGAGGGTGAAGGAAGGGGAGGGGACAGCACAGGCTAGCCAAATTGGGGGAATTCAATGTTGATGCCATAAGGGCGCAAGGACCCCAGACGGAATATGAGGTGCTGTTCCTCCAATTTCCGCTGTTGCTCACTCTGGCAATGGAGGAGACCCAGGACAGAGAGGTCGGATTGGGAATGGGAGGGGGAGTTGAAGTGCTGAGCCACCGGGAGGTCATGTAGGTTAAGGCGGACTGAGCGGAGGTGTTCGGCGAAACGGTCGCCCAACCTACGCTTGGTCTCACTGATGTAAATTAGCTGACATCTAGAGCAGCGGATGCAGTAGATGAGGTTGGAGGAGATACAGGTGAACCTTTGTCACACCTGTCCCTTCACCTCCCCCCTCGACTCCATTCAAGGTCCCAAGCAGTCGTTCCAGGTGCGACAAAGGTTCACCTGTATCTCCTCCAACCTCATCTACTGCATCCGCTGCTCTAGATGTCAGCTAATTTACATCGGTGAGACCAAGCGTAGGTTGGGCGACCGTTTCGCCGAACACCTCCGCTCAGTCCGCCTTAACCTACATGACCTCCCGGTGGCTCAGCACTTCAACTCCCCCTCCCATTCCCAATCCGACCTCTCTGTCCTGGGTCTCCTCCATTGCCAGAGTGAGCAACAGCGGAAATTGGAGGAACAGCACCTCATATTCCGTCTGGGGTCCTTGCGCCCTTATGGCATCAACATTGAATTCCCCCAATTTGGCTAGCCTGTGCTGTCCCCTCCCCTTCCTTCACCCTCTAGCTGTCTCCTCCCACCCTCCCATCCGCCCGCCCTCGGGCTCCTCCTCCTCCCTTTTTCCTTCTTTCTTTCCCCACCCCCCATCAGTCTGAAGAAGGGTTTCGGCCCGAAACGTCGCCTATTTCCTTCGCTCCATAGATGCTGCTGCACCCGCTGAGTTCCTCCAGCAATTTTGGTTTAGATACCTAGTTTGGTTTAGTTTAGTGTCACGTGTACTGAGGTACAGTGAAAAGCTTTTTTTGTTGCGTGCTATCCAGTCAGCGGAAAGACTGTACATGATTACAATCGAGCTGTCCACAGTGTACAGGTACAGGATGAAGGGAATAATGTTTCGAGCAAGATATAGACCAGTATTAAAGATAGTCCGAGGGTCTCCAATGAGTTAGATGGGAGGTTAGAACTTCTCTCTAGTTGGTGGTAGGATGGTTCAGTTGCCTGATAACAGCTGGGAAGAAACTGTCTCTGAATCTGGAGGTGTGCGTTCGTTTTCACACTTCTATACCTTTCGCCCGATGGGAGAGGGGAGAAGAGGCAATGGCAATGGCCAGGGTGCGACTGGTCCTTGATTATGCTGCTGGCCTTGCCGAGGCAGAGTGATGTGTAGATGGAGTCAATGGAAGGGAGGTTGGTTCAAGTGATGGTCTCGGCTGAGTCCACAATTCCCTACAATTTGTTGCGGATGGATGGAGCTGTTCCCAAACCAAGGTGTGATACCGTGGAATAAGCCAATGGCAGACAAGTGGCAGCAGGGGGGTGGGAGCGTCGTGGAAGGCCGTTCAGCCCTTTAAGTGTGTGCTGGCCCCCCATAGTTGAAGCGACAGTGGGCGGCACAGTGGCGTAGCTGTAGACTAATGGCCCTGTCCCACTTAGGAAACCTGAATGGAAACCTCTGGAGACTTTGCACCCCACCCAAGGTTTCCGTGCGGTTCCCGGAGGTTGCAGGTGGTTGCCGGAGGTTGCTGCTAGTGGAAGCAGGTAGGGAGACTGACAAAAACCTCCGGGAACCGCACAGAAACCTTGGGTGGGGCGCAAAGTCTCCAGAGGTTTCCATTCAGGTTTCCTAAGTGGGACAGGGGCATTACAGCGCCAGAGTCTTGGGTTCGATCCTGACTACTGGTGCTTGTCTGTACGGAGTTTGTACGTTCTCCCCGCGACCTGCGTGGGTTTTCCCTGAGATCCTCGTTTTCCCCCCACACTCCAAAGACGTACAGGTTTGTATGTTAATTGGCTTGGCATCAATGTAAATTGTCCTTAGTGTGTGGAGGATATTTTTAATTTGGGGATGGTCGCTGGTCGTGGGGACACGGTGGGCCGAAGTGCCTGTTTCCGCGCTGTATCTCTGAACTAAACCAAGCCAAGAAGGCAGACCAACACCTCTACTCATAAGTTCATAAGTCACGGGAGCAGAAGTAGGCCATTCGGCCCATCGAGTCTACTCCGCCATTCAATCATGGCTGATCTATCTTTCCCTTTCAAACCAATTCTCCTGCCTTCTCCACCTGCACGGATCAAGAATCTGTCAACCTTGGCCTTAAAAATACCCAAGGGGCTCCACAGCCCTCTGTGGCAATGAATTCCACAGATTCATATACATAAGTTTGAAAGCGCGCACCACCAGACTCAGGAACAGCTTCTTCCCCTCTGTTATCAGGCTTCTGAACGCTCCTTCCATAAGCTATGGTACTGTCCGATACACCACTACCCTATTGTGGACATTGGAATTTCTCTGGACCTGGTGCGTTACAATGCTGGGAACTATATTCTGCACTCTGTATCTTCTCCTTTGCTACAACTGTGTACTTGAGTTTGACTCGATTGTATTTACGTATAGTATTATCTGATTTGATTGGATAGCATGCAGAACAATGCTTGATGCAGGAAGATTGTTCCCGATGATGGGGAAGTCCAGAACAAGGGGTCACAGTTTAAGGATAAGGGGGAAGTCTGTTAGGACCGAGATGAGAAAAACATTTTTCACACAGAGAGTGGTGAATCTGTGGAATTCTCTGCCACAGAAGGTAGTTGAGGCCAGTTCATTGGCTATATTTAAGAGGGAGTTAGATATGGCCCTTGTGGCTAAAGGTATCAGGGGGTATGGAGAGAAGGCAGGTACAGGATACTGAGTTGGATGATCAGCCATGATCATATTGAATGGCGGTGCAGGCTCGAAGGGCCAAACGGCCTCTACTGCTGCACCTATTTTCTATGTTTCTACGTTTCTATGAACAGCGGGCCGACCACCGAGTAACCATCTGGTAGACGGAGGCTCAGTCACCGCGGGCCCCAGTAGCACCGGGAACACACCCGAAGGCACGTCGGCCATAAGGTCATAAGTTTGTAGGAAGGATCAGCAGTTGCTGGTTTCCATCACTATCACAGCCCCAGCCCCAACCTACACTACATAGAAACATAGAAGATAGGTGCAGGAGTAGGCCATTCGGCCCTTCGAGCCTGCACCGCCATTCAATATGATCATGGCTGATCATCCAACTCAGTATCCTGTACCTGCCTTCTCTCTATACCCCCTGATCCCTTTAGCCACCAGGACCACATCTAACTCCCTCTTAAATATAGCCAATGAACTGGCCTCAACTACCTTCTGTGGCAGAGAATTCCAGAGATTCACCACTCTCTGTGTGAAAAGAAAAATGTTTTTCTCATCTTGGTCCTAAAAGATTTCCCCCTTATCCTTAAACTGTGACCCCTTGTTCTGGACTTCCCCAACATCGGGAACCATCTTCCTGCATCTAGCCTGTCCAACCCCTTAAGAATTTTGTAAGTTTCTATAAGATCCCCCCTCAATCTTCTAAATTCTAGCGAGTACAAGCCGAGTCTATCCAGTGTTCGACGGTAGACTGTTATTTGAAAAAAAAAAACATTTAAATTATTAAAAATAATATTTACAGTACAATAAAACTAAACAGAACCCACCCCCATAATACAAGACCAACAAATATACTAAATAACTGACTATACAACTATGTTACAATCCTTGTCAAGGATGCATTCCACCCCCAGCGGTCCCAGAAATCCCCCAGGATGCCCGTGGCCAGTGCGTAGTCCCTCTCGAACACCACCCGGGTGCGGACTTAACCCCGGAAAAGGGGCAGACAGCCCTCTTCCGCCTGGAGCCGTGACCCGCGGATGGCCAGCTTGGCCAGGCCCCGGGTAGACTGGTTGGTGCCGAAGGCTTTGTGAGGTGGCCGGCCTACATCGGCCTTGGCACAGAGTACCAAGACCGTGTCACAACTTCATGAAACTTTGGCAGTGACACGGTTGGAAGAGTTTGTGCACACACATGTCCCATTTACACTCGTCCCACCTGCTTGCATTTGGCGCATATCCCTCCAAACCTGTTCTATCCATGTACCCGTCTGAATTTTGGGATAGTCCCTGCCTCAGCTACCTCCTCCAGCAGCTCATTCCATACGCCCAGAACCATTTCAGTGAAAATGTTACCCCTCAGGTTCCTATTAAATCTTTCCCCCCTCACCTTAAATTACATCCTCTGGTTCTCGATTCCACTAAAAGTAATGCCCCTGTCCCACTTAGGAAACCTGAACGGAAACCTCTGGAGACTTTGCGCCCCACCCAAGGTTTCCGTGCGGTTCCGGGAGGTTTTTGTCAGTCTCCCTACCTGCTTCCACTACCTGCAACCTCAGGCAACCACCTGCAACCTCCGGGTACCTCAGGGAAACCTTGGGTGGGGCGCAAAGTCTCCAGAGGTTTCCGTTCAGGTTTCCTAATTGGGACAGGGGCATTAAAGACTTTATGCATTCCAATCTTGATCGTATACACCTGTACAAGATCACCCCTCATCCTCCTGTGCTTCAAGGAATAGAGTCCCAGCCTAAACCACTCCCTGGTAGCTCAGGCCCTCGAGTCCCGGCAACATTCTCGTAAATCTGCGGGACAGGCAGCGTCTCTGGATAGAAGGAATCGGCGACGTTTCAGGTCGACACCCTTCTTCAAACTCAAGAGATGCATCTCCAGAGATGCTGCCTGAGCCGCTGAGTTACTCCAGCACTTTGTGTCCATGTTTGATATAAACCAACATTTGCAGTTCTTTCCTGCACATCCTCGTAAATCTTTTGTGTTAAAGAAGGAACTGCAGATGCTGGAAAATCGAAGGTACACAAAATTGCTGGAGAAACTCAGCGGGTGCAGCAGCATCTATGAAGCGCAGGAGATAGGCAACGTTTCGGGCCGAAACCCTTCTTCAGACTGATAGCGGGTGGGGGGGGGGGGGGCGGGGAGAAGAAAGGAAAAGGGAGGAGGAGGAGGAGCCCGAGGGCTGAGGGAGAGATAGGAAGGGGAGGAGACAGCAAGGGTTAACAGCATTGTGAGAATTCAATGTTCATGCCCCCAGGATGCAGACTCCCCAAGCGGAATATGAGGTGCTGTTCCTCCAATTTCCGGTGTTGCTCTGGCCATGGAGGAGACCCAGGACAGAGAGGTCGGATACGGAATGGGAGAGGGAGTTGAAGTGCTGAGCCACCTTTCTTCTCCCCGCCTCCCCCCATCCCCTATCAGTCTGAAGAAGGGTTTCGGCCCGAAACGTTGCCTATTTCCTTTGCTCCATAGATGCTGCTGCACCCGCTGAGTTTTTCCAGCATTTTTGTCTACCTCCTTGTAAATATTCTCTGCACCCTTTCCAGTTTAACAACATGTTAAATACATGTGTGAATTTTGATGGTATTCAGGCAAGGTAGGATTTGCCCAGATAGCACGCAAACAAAGTCATAAGGTCACAGGTCACTAGTGATAGGAGTTGAATTAGGCCATTCGGCCCATCAAGTTCTAGTATGACGGCGCCTCGCGGCAGCAGCCTCGGCAATCCATCTGACCTTTTAAAAATTTTTGTCCAGTTGAATGTGTAGTTTGCGGTGGTTTTTATATTGTTTTTAACTGTGTATATGTGGGGGGTGGGGGGGGGACTTTTAAACATTTTCCCTGCACGGGAGACCCGACCTTTTCCCGGTCGGGTCTCCTTTGTCGTTGGGGCCTAGCACCGTGGAGCGGCATCCAAACGGAACGACCTGGGGACTTACCATCGTGGGGCTGGTCTGCCTCGGATCGTGGGGTGCTGTGGTGGTGCGCGGCTGCGACCAGACTTCGGAGCTTCGGAGGCTCCAGCTGCAGGCCTGTGGATGGTGACATCGGGAGCTCGCGGGTCCCTAGTGGGAGACCGCTTTTCGGAGCCCCCGCAGCGGCAACTTCTCCCACCCAAGTTGCGGGGCTGAAAACGACCCGGAGCGGGGCCTGACATCGCCCACGCGGCCTAAAGAGCCGCGGGACTTACCATCGCCCACCGGGGGCTTTAACATCGGGAGATGATGGAGAGCAGGGGAGAGACAAGACTTTGCCTTCCATCACAGTGAGGAGGAGATTCACTGTGATGGATGGCTGTGTGAATTGAGTTGTTTGTGTGTCTTGTAAAATTGTTTCTTTTTGTTGTATGGCTGCAGAAACCAAAGTTCCTAACGGATAAATAAAGTTTTTAAGAAGGAACTGCAGATGCTGGAAAATCGAAGGTACACAAAATTGCTGGAGAAACTCAGTGGGTGCAGCAGCATCTATGAAACGAAGGAAATTGACAACGTTTCAGGCTGAAAGCCTTCTTCCTTTAAATAAAGTTAATTGAATTGAATTGAAGTCTACTCCGGGGTGGAAGATCGCAACTTTCACGTGGTCCGCCCTGTTTCGACTAATGCAATCAACTCAACGTGTACAAACGGAAGATCAAATAGTACAAGTTGTCCAACAACTTTAGGCTGTACACGCCACATGAAAGAACAAGTCTACTCCGCCATTCAATTATGGCTGAGCTACCTCTACCTCCTAACCCCATTCTCCTGCCTTCCCCCCATAACCCCTGACACCCGCACTAATCAAGAATCTATCTATCATTCTAATGGCATTCTTGCCATAGAGGGAGTACAGAGAAGGTTCACCAGACTGATTCCTGGGATGGCAGGACTTTCATATGAAGAAAGACTGGATAGACTCTGCTTTTACTCGCTAGAATTTAGAAGATTGAGGGAGGATCTTAGAGACACTTACAAAATTCTTAAGGGGTTGGACAGGCTAGATGCAGGAAGATTGTTCCCAATGTTGGGGAAGTCCAGAACAAGGGGTCACAGTTTAAGGATAAGGGGGAAATCTTTTAGGACCGAGATGAGAAAAACATTTTTTACACAGAGAGTGGAGAATCTGTGGAATTCTCTGCCACAGAAGGTAGTTGAGGCCAGTTCATTGGCTATATTTAAGAGGGAGTTAGATGTGGCCCTTGTGGCTAAAGGTATCAGGGGGGTATGGCGAGAAGGCAGGTACAGGATACTGAGTTGGATGATCTGTTAAAAAGTCCTTAATCCATCCACATGTGTTTGCATTAACACCTAGATCAGACAGTTTGTCCACCATTCTGCTGGGGATGATAGTATTAAATGCAGAACTAAAATCTACAAATCTACAAATAACATCCGCACATATGAGCCAGGACCTCTATGTTTCTATGTTTCTACCTCTGCCTAAAAAAATCACTGACTGAATTGGGTGCAGCTTCCCTTATTTAGTAGATACTGATAGCATAGGTGGTGAGAGCAAGTATTGTGGGGGTGAGGGGGCGTTTGTTCTAGGACGCCAGTTCTAGGATGCCAGAACTACCTGTTGAGCCTTCCCGAGGTGTTGTGGGCCTAACTCAACGAAACACCAATGAAAGGAGGTGCCCACTTGATAACACCAGTGATATACTTGCATCGACCCAAGCAGTCGTTCCAGGTGCGACAGAGGTTCACCTGCACCTCCTCCAACCTTATCTATTGCATCCGCTGCTCTAGATGTCAGCTGCTCTACATCGGTGAGACCAAGCGGAGGCTTGGCGATCGTTTCGCCGAACACCTTCGCTCGGTCCGCATTAACCAACCTGACCTCACGGTGGCTCAGCACTTCAACTCCGAACTCCCCCTCCCATTCCGTATCCGACCTCTCTGTCCTGGGTCTCCTCCATGGCCAGAGTGAGCAACACCGGAAATTGGAGGAACAGCACCTCATATTCCGCTTGGGGAGTCTGCATCCTGGGGGCATGAACATTGAATTCTCCCAATTTTGTTAGCCCTTGCTGTCTCCTCCCCTTCTTATCTCTCCCTCAGCCCTCGGGCTCCTCCTCCTTTTTCCTTTCTTCTCCCCGTCCCCCCCTCCCCCCCCACCCCCCATCAGTCTGAAGAAGGGTTTCGGCCCGAAACTTTGCCTATTTCCTTCGCTCCATAGACGCTGCTGCACCCGCTGAGTTTCTCCAGCATTTTTGTGTACCATATACTTGCATCTACTGAATTACGTTTTTTTTTAAAGAGAATTAATATGTACGTAGCTGTTTTTTTTCAGCATATGGAGTTATTTATTGTAAGTTTGTGTATTAGTTAAATAATACTTTGGCTTTAAGCTTGGTTTTATTAGTTTAGCACTTATCCTGGAGTTTTAGCATGTACTTTGTGTTTTAATTGCATTTTTTATAAACAGTGCCCTCCATAATGCTTGGGACAAAGACCCATCATTAATTTATTTGCCTCTGTACTCCACAATTTGAGATTTGTAATAGAAAGAAAATCACAAGTGGTTAAATTGCACATTGTCAGATTTTAATACAGGCCATTTTTATACATTTTGGTTTCACCATGTAGATTTTACAGCTGTGTGGGAGATTCATAGATAAGGAAGTGTAAGGTGTGGAAACAGGACAAAGGGAATGGTGAGGCTCAAGGAAAATGTAAAATAGATCATTATTGCTTGGAGAAGGTAACAACAAAGCAAACAGAGATAAAATGAGGTCGGCGACAGTAAGACTGGCTGGAGAACTGGGAAGGGGGAGGGGATGGAGAGAGAGGGAAAGCAAGGGCTATTTGAAGTTAGAGAAGTCAATGTTCATACCACTCGGGTGTAAGCTGCCCAAGCAAAATATGAGGGGGTTTTTCTCCAATTTGCACTGGGCCTCACTCTCACAGTGGAGGAGGCCCAGGACAGAAAGGTCAGTGTGGGAATGGGAGGGGGGGTTGAAGAGCTGAGTCACCGGGAGATCAGGTAGGTTGAGGCGGACTGAACGGAGGTGTTCAGCGAAAAGATGGCCGAGCCTGCGCTTGGTCTTGCCAATGTGGAGAAGTTGACAACTGAAACAGCGGCTACAGTAGATGAGGTTAGGTGATGAGGAGGAATTTCTTTAATCAGAGGGTGGTGAATCTGTGGAATTCATTGCCACAGAAGGCTGTAGGCATGCAGGTGCAGCAGGCAGTGAAGAAAGCGAATGGTATGTTAGCATTCATAGCAAAAGGATTTGAGTATAGGAGCAGGGAGGTTCTACTGCAGTTGTACAGGGTCTTGGTGAGACCACACCTGGAGTATTGCGTACGGTTTTGGTCTCCTAATCTGAGGAAAGACATTCTTGCCATAGAGGGGGTACAGAGAAGGTTCACCAGACTGATTCCTGGGATGTCAGGACTTTCATATGAAGAAAGACTGGATAGACTCGGCTTGTACTCGCTAGAATTTAGAAGATTGAGGGGGGATCTTATAGAAACTTACAAAATTCTTAAGCGGTTGGACAAGCTAGATGCAGGAAGATTGTTCCCGATGTTGGGGAAGTCCAGAACAAGGGGTCACAGTTTAAGGATAAGGGGGAAGTCTTTTAGGACCGAGATGAGAAAATCATTTTTCACACATAGAGTGGTGAATCTCTGGAATTCTCTGTCACAGAAGGTTGTTGAGGCCTGGTGTACCATGACACCCAGGTCTCGCTGCAACTCCCCTTTTCCTAGTCGGCCACCATTTAGATAATAGTCTGCTTTCCTGTTTTTGCCACCAAAATGGATAACCTCACATTTATCCAATAGATGTGGCCCTTGTGGCTAAAGGGATCAGGGGGTATGGAGAGAAGACAGGTACAGGATACTGAGTTGGATGATCAGCCATGACCATATTGAATGGCGGTGCAGGCTCGAAGGGCCGAATGGCCTACTCCTGCATCTATTTTCTATGTTTCTTTGTTGTGGAGGCCACGTCTATGGATATTGTTTAAGGCAGAGATAGATAGATTCTTGATTAGTACGGGTGTCAAGGGTTACGGGGAGAGGGCAGGAGACTGGGTTAGGAGGGAGAGATAGATCAGCCATGAGTGAATTGTGGAGCAGATTTGATGGGCCTATGTCCTTATGGCCTTAACGAACAGATCAAAGCAGATGACGATAAGGAAATGTAGAATGGTTCATTTTGAGATGTGGGGAAGGTGACAATGAGGCATACAAACAGTAAAATGAATCAGTAGAACAGTGAAACTGGTGTGGGGGAGGAACGGAGATAGAGGGAAGTTAGAGAAGTCAATGTTCACACCTCTGAGTTGAAAGCTGCCAGACAAAATATGAGGTGCTGTTCCTCCAATTTACGCTAGGCCTCTCTCTGTCAGTGGAGGAGGCCCAGGACAGAAAGGTCAGTGCGGGAATGGGAGGGGGGAGTTAAAGTGTTTGGCAACTGGGAGATCAGGTAGGTTTATGCAGACTGAGCGGAGGTGTTCAGCGAAACGATCGACGAGCCTGCGCTTGGTCTCGCTGATATACAGGAGTCCACATCTGGAACAGCGGATACAGTGGATGAGGTTGGAGGAGGTGCAAGTCAACCTCTGCCTCAGCTGAAAGGACTTTTGGGGTCCCTGGACATTAGAGGGCAGAGTCATAGAGTCAAACAGGCCCATTCCTTCTCTCCAGCTACGCTGCCTGTCCCACCAAGTTACTCCAGCATTTTGTGGCAACCTTCAAGTCAAACAGGCCCATCGACCCAACTTGCACATAGAAACATAGAAAATAGGTGCAGGAGTAGGCCATTCGGCCCTTCGAGCCTGCAACACCATTCAATATGATCATGGCTGATCATCCAACTCAGTATCCTGTACCTGCCTTCTCTCCATACCCCCGATCCCTTAAGCCACAAGGGCCACATCTAATTCCCTCTTAAATATAGCCAATGAACTGGCCTCAACTACCTTCTGTGGCAGGGAATTCCACAGATGCATCACTCTCTGTGTAAAAAATGATTTTCTCATCTTGGTCCGAAAAGACTTCCCCCTTATCCTTAAACTGTGACCCCTTGTTCTGGACTTCCCCAACATCGGGACTAATCTTCCTGCATCTAGCCTGTCCAACTCCTTAAGAATTTTGTGAGTTTCTATAAGATCCCCCCTCAATCTTCTAAATTCTAGTGAGTACAAGCCGAGTCTATCCAGTCTTTCTTCATATGAAAGTCCTGCCATCCCAGGAATCAGTCTGGTGAACCTTCTAGCGACATATACCGGCCAACATGTCCCAGCTGTACTTATCTGCCTGCTATAGCCCCGCTATAGGATCTTTGGTCTCAACTACCTCCTCCAGTAGCTCGTTCCATACACCCACCGGCCTTTGTATAAAAAAGTTACCCCTCAGGTTCCTGTTCAATCTTTCCCACCTTCTCCTTAAACCTATGTCCTCTGGTCCTCGATTCCCTTGCTCAGGGCTTACCCGATCTATTACTCTCATGATTTTACACACCACTATAAGATCAACCCTCATCCTCCTGCGCTCCAAGGAATAGAGTCCCAGGCTGCTCAACCTCTCCCTGTAGCTCAGACCCTCGAGTCCCGGCAACTCCCTTGTGAATCTTCTCTGCACCCTTTTCAAGTGTGGTGGCGACGACACTCAAATGATGGAAGGGACATCATGCTAGGGGGCCACAGATGTGGGGTTAAATATGTGTGAACACGACAATTTTACGCAAAGAACGTACGTAGAGCTTCCGAGAATGTCAGGTATAATTTTGATTTTTTTTGTTTATACTTCAGCTTTTTGTGTCTATCTTCGGTGTAAACCAGTGTTTGCAGTTCGTTCTTAGAGAAAGTTACCTACAAGCTTGCACGTTTTAATTAACCTACAAGCTTGCACGTTTTAATTAACCTACAAGCCTGCCATAGAGGGAGTACAGAGAAGGTTCACCAGACTGATTCCTGTGATGTCAGGACTTTCATATGAAGAAAGACTGGATAGACTCGGCTTGTACTCGCTAGAATTTAGAAGATTGAGGGGGGTTCTTATAGAAACGTACAAAATTCTTAAGGGGTTGGACAGGCTAGATGCAGGAAGATTGTTCCCGATGTTGGGGAAGTCCAGAACTAGGGGCCACACAGTTTAAGGATAAGAGGGAAATCTTTTAGGACCGAGATGAGAAAAACATTTTTCACACAGAGAGTGGTGAATCTGTGGAATTCTCTGCCACGGAAGGTAGTTGAGGCCACACAATTCATTGGCTATATTTAAGAGGGAGTTAGATGTGGCCCTTGTGGCTAAAGGGATCAGGGGGTATGGAGAGAAGGCAGGTACAGGATACTGAGTTGGATGATCAGCCATGATCATATTGAATGGCGGTGCAGGCTCGAAGGGCCGAATGGCCTACTCCTGCACCTATTGTCTATGTTTCCACTGGACTCCGACCATCGGTCCGGTGACCCGCGCCACTCCACCCCCCTCCAGCAACCCACAGCCGTCGCCTTACCTGGAGCCTGGACTCTGCACTGGGCCTGAAGCCTCCACGCTGCTCACTCCCACTCTCCTGGGCTTAACTCCCCTGGGTCCTAGTGCCCGTCTGCCCAGCCTTGCTAACCTCAGTGGCTGTTCCACTGACTCTCCCCCATCCCCCTCCAACTATGTCACCCCCGCTCTTCCCCACCCACATTACAGCCCTCTCACCCCTGACCACCCCCCCCCCCTACACATCGCCCCGTCCCCAGTCCACCCACCTGCCTTCCTCTGGCCCCAACTCCCATCCCTGCCGAGTGTTCACCATCCCTCCGACCTCCCCCTCTCCCACACCGAACGGTCTGTCCTCAGCAGAGGTCTTACCTTTGTCCCCCTCCGTCCCCATCTTAATGAGTTCCGCACCCACCATGACTTGGAGCGCTTCTACCGTCGCCTCCGCCTCACAGCTCACTTCCATGGGAAGGAGTCCTCGCTCCCCAATGATGACCCCTTTTCCCGTCTCCAACGCACCCCCTCCTCGTGGAACCCCCCTCGTAACGTCCCGGCTCTGGAACTCTTTATCCAGAACATGCCGCCGCGACGTCAACCGCCTCAACTTCTCCACTCCCCTGTCTCACTCCAATCTCTCCCCCCCTGTACGCACTGCCATTGAATCACTCCGCAAAAACCCAGATTGGGTTATCAAACCAGCCGACAAGGGAGGTGCCATGGTAGTCTGGCGCGTCGATCTCTACAAAGCTGAGGCCAGGCGCCAACTCTCGGACACCTCCTCCTACTTACCCTTGGACCATGACCCCACTGACGAGCACCAGGCCACCATATCTAGCACCATCACCGACTTCATCAATTCCCACGCCCTGCCCAACCAAGCTTCCAACCTCATCGTTCCCCAGCCCCGCACGGCCCGTTTTTACCTTCTCCCCAAAATCCACAAACCCGGCTCTCCCGGCAGACCCATTGTCTCTGCTTGTTCGTGCCCCACCGAACTCATCTCCACATACCTTGACTCCATACTAACCCCCTTGGTCAAATCCCTTCCCACCTATGTTCTAGACACCTCAGACACTCTCCGCCGCCAGCGCGCATTCCACTCTTTAGGCCCTCACCCCCTCATCTTCACCATGGACGTCCAGTCACTCTACACCTCCATCACCCACCAGGATGACCTCAAAGCCCTCCGGTTCTTCCTCGAACAGAGGAGCAACCTATACAGGACAAGGGGTCACAGTTTAAGGATAAGGGGGAAATCTTTTAGGACCGAGATGAGGAAAACTTTTTTCACACAGAGAGTGGTGAATCTCTGGAATTCTCTGCCGCAGAAGGTAGTTGAGGCCAGTTCATTGGCTATATTTAAGAGGGAGTTAGATGTGGCCCTTGCGGCTAAAGGGATCAGGGGGTATGGAGAGAAGGCACGTACAGGATACTGAGTTGGATGATCAGCCATGATCATATTGAATGGCGGTGCAGGCTCGAAGGGCTGAATGGCCTACTCCTGCACCTATTTTCTATGTTTCTATACCCAGCCACTGACACTCTCCTCCGCCTAGCGCAGTTAGTCCTCACCCTCAACAACTTTTCAATGGCATGAACGTTGAATTCTCCCAGTTTTGCTAGCCCTTGCTGTCTCCTCCCCTTCCTTAACCCTCGAGTTGTCTCCTCCCATCCCCCGCCCTCGGGCTCCTCCTCCTCCCTTTTTCCTTCCTTCTCCCCCCCACCCCCCACCAGTCTGAAGAAGGGTTTCGGCCCGAAACGTCACCTATTTCCTTCGCTCCATAGATGCTGCTGCACCCGCTGAGTTTCTCCAGCACTTTTGTGTACCTTCTATGTTTCTATGTTCCCTTATATTGATATATTTTACTGTATATATATATATATGTTCCTATGTTCCTATATATATATATATATAGGAACATAGACTGGAGTAACTTCCTTCCCAATACTATGAACTGCAGATGCTGATTTACTAATATAGACTGAAAGTGCACAGATCCACGTGCTGCAGAGATGCTGGCTGTCCCACTGAGTTACTCCAGCATTTTGTGTCTGTGTCTGTCTGTGGTGTAAACCAAAGATCTTTGTTAAACCAGCATCAGCAGCTCTTCCCCCACACACCCATGGACGATGGGGGGAGGGGGGGAGGTCACGTGCAAAGGGGGAGGGGGGGAGGTCACGTGCAAAGGGGGAGGGGGGGGAGGTCACGTGCAAAGGGGGAGGGGGAGGGCGGGGTTACGCGGACGTTACGTTACGCGTGGAGCAGGGTCACGTGCGCGGGGGCGTGGAATTGCGTGACGTCAACCACGCTGTTCTTGTTGTGCGCCGGCAAGTGGAGAGGTGAGAGGAACATCCCCTCAATCCCCTCTCCCCCTCTCCCCCCTCTCCCCCTCTCCCCCTCTCCCCCTCTCCCCCTCTCCCCCATCTCCCCTCTCCCCCTCTCCCCCTCTCCCCCTCTCCCCCTCATCTCCCCTCTCCCCCTCTCCCCCTCTCTCCCCCTCCCTTGACCCCCTCCCCCCCTCACTCCCCTACTCCCTGCACCCCCCCTCCCCCTCACCCCTCCCCAGGTCCACCCCTCCCCCCCTCACTGCCCCACCGCTCCTCACTTCCCCCCTCCTACCCCTGCACTCCCTCCTCCCACTCCCACCACCCCTCCTCATCCAGTCCAACCCTCCTTCCAACCCTCCCTCCCCCCATCACGTCCCTCCACCCCTCCCCCTCTCCCTCCCCTCCTCACTCCCCCGCACCTCCCACTCCACCCTCCTCCCCCCTCCTAAGTAGACAACCTCCTCCTCCCCCTCCTTCCACCTCATCCCCCTCCCTCTCCCCTCAACCCCTCCCTCCCCTCCCCACTCTCCTTCCCTCTCCCCCCTCCTTTCTCCCTCCCCCCTGCCCCCTCCCTTCTCCCCGCCCCACTGCCCCTCCCTCCCCCCCTCCTACCCCTCTACTCCCTCCTCCCACCCCCTCCACCGCTCCCTCCCTCCCTCGACCCCTCCTTCCACCCTCCCTCGCCCCCCACTCCCCTTCACCCCCTCTCCTCCCACTCCCCCTCACCCCCACCTCCACATCCTTCCCATCCCACGCTCCTCCTCCCTTCTCCCCCCTTCCCTCCCTCATCCCTGACCCTTCTCCTCGATGACCCCCCCCCCCTCCATGCTGCTCCCCCTGTGCTCTGCTTGCCCAGCAGGATGAAGCCGCCGTCACGTGTGCGTGCGGCCCCGCAGCGCTACAGCGGGGTGCCCCAGACGGGGGTCGGGGATGGCGAGGATGGCGAGGCAGAGACGGCGGAGATGTGGAGCCGCAGCGAGAAGCAGCAGATGCTGCGAGCAATGGGCCAGCAGAGTGCCGGGCGGCCCCTCGACCAGCTGGCACTGGAGACAGCCGTGCCCACCCGCTGCCCACAGGAGGTGAGACCCAGCGCACACCCACACTGCCCCCGACCCAGCCCAGCACCATCTTCCCAATCCCCCCTCACCCAGAGCGCCTGGCGCCCCCTCGACCAGCTACCACTGGTGGCAGCCGTGCCCACCCGCTGCCCACAGGAGGTGAGGCCCAGTGCATGCCCACACTGCCCCCGACCCAGCCCAGCACCATCTTCCCAATCCCCCCTCACCCAGAGCGCCTGGCGCCCCCTCGACCAGCTGCCACTGGAGACAGCCGTTCCCACCCACTGCCCACAGGAGGTGAGGCACGATGCCACCCCACCTCACCCAGTGCCACCTTCCCCAGAGTGGCGGGCACCCCCTCGACCTACTGACGCTGGTGGCAGCCTTGCCCACCGTCAGCCAGCAGAAGGTCAGTCGCAGTGTCGCCCATACACACTGCCCCAAACCGGGTACCACCCCCTCCCCCTCACTGAGCCGATGCCCAGCAACACCCTCCCCCGTGCCCCTGTCCCCACTCACACTGCCCCTCACACCTCCACCTTGACCCCACCCACACAGAGCGCTGGATGGCACCCTGACTTGTTGGCAAAGGTGGCAGCCGTGCATACCTGCACCCCCAGGAGGACAGTCACAGTTCCGCCCCACCTGACTATAGAAGTTGTGAGGTCATGTTGCAGTTGTCCAAGACGTTGGTGAGACCGCATTTGGAATATTGTGTTCAATTCTGGGCACCGTGTTATCAGAAAGATATTGTCAAGCTTGAAAGGGTTCCGAAAAGATTTACGAGGGTGTTGCCAGGACTGGAGGGGGTGAGCTCTAGGGAGAGGCTGAGTAGGCTGGGTCTCTATTCCATGGAGCATAGGAGGATGAGGGGTGATCTTATAGAGGTATACAAAATTATGAGAGGAATAGATCGGGTAGATGCACAGAGTCTTTTGCCCAGAGTAGGGGAATCGAGGACCAGAGGACATAGGTTCAAGGTGAAGGGGAAAAGATTTAATAGGAATTCGAGGGGTAACTTTCACACAGTGTATGGGACAAGCTGCCAGAGGAGGTAGTTGAGGCTGGGACTCACCCATCGCCTAAGAAACAGTTGGACCGGTACATGGATAGGACAGGTTTTGAGGGATATGGACCAAGCGCAGGCAGGTGGGACTAGTGTAGCTGGGACATTGTCGGCCGGTGTAGGCGAGTTGGGCCGAAGGGCCTGTTTCCACACTATTACTCCACGACCTCCCCAACCCAGCTGTTGTCAAACCAGATTGAGATGCTTCTGGTCAGGATACTTTCTACTGCACCAGAGTAGAAGGATTGAAGGATCCTCAGAGACACTCTGAATTTCCTCAGCTGCCTGAGGTGGTTAAGGCACTGCCTTGCCTTACTCACGAGTGCTGCAGCTTGTGATGTCCATGTCAGATCCTCTGTGATGTGGACTACCAGGTATTTAAAGCAGCTCACCCTATCCACAGTAGTCCCATTTATCCCCAGTGGCGTGTAAGTCCTCGGTTGTTGTGCCCTTCTAAAGTCCACAATCATCTCTTTTAGTGACATTCAAGAGGAGGCTGTCCTGACACCAGAGTGCCAGATCAGCCACCTCCTCCCGGTAGGCCTTCTCATCGTTATTGGAGATCAGGCCCACCACCACAGTGTCATCAGCAAACTTGATGGAGTTGGAGCTGAACCTGGCCACAGAGTTATGTGTGTACATGGAGTACAGTAGGGGGCTGAGGACGCAACCCTGGGGGGGGGGGGGGAGGATCCTGTGTTCAGGGTGAGGGGGTTGGAGGCATGTCTCCCCATCTTGACCACCTGGGGCCTGCCGGTGAGAAAGTCCAGGACCCAGGCACACAGGGGAGTGTTCAGTCCCAGTTCCAGCAGCTTCCCAGCAAGTCTGGTGGGGATTATGGTGCTGAAAGCTGAACTGAAGTCATTGAACAGCATCCTCACAGTGCCAGTGAAAACTTTTTGCCACACACCCCTTTTAACCCCCCCCCCCCCCCCATCTCACCTTAAAGTTATGCCCTTGTGTCTTTGGTCATTTTCACCCTGGGAAAAAGGTTCTGTCTGTCATAGAAACATAGAAATTAGGTGCAGGAGTTGGATTGGCTGATCATCCAACTCAGTATCCTATACCTGCCTTCTCTCCATACCCAATGATCCCTTTAGCCACAAGGACTACATCTAACTCCCTCTTAAATATAGCCAATGAACTGGCCTCTACTACCTTCTGTGGCAGAGAATTCCACAGATTCATCACTCTCTGTGTGAAGAAAAATGTTTTTCTCATCTCGGTCCTAAAAGATTTCCCCCTTATCCTTAAACTGTGTGACCCCTTGTTCTGGACTTCCCCAACATCGGGAACAATCTTCCTGCATCCAGCCTGTCCAACCCCTTAAGAATTTTGTAAGTTTCCATAAGATCCCCACCTCAATCTTCTAAATTTACACCTTAGAAGATATGAGATTCGTCCTATCAGGCAAATCAGACCAATTCTTAAAGATTTGGTCTCCATTTATCGACTTATCACAAGCATGTGGTGCAACACAACCTTAGAAATTAAGTGTTTCAGACCCGGGTGAGAGGTGGATAAAGATACGAAGAGGGAATATCCCTTTCAATTTCTTTCTTTTTTTTCTTCTCTCTTTTCTCTCTCCTATTCTTTTTCTTTTTGCTTAGTTCACATCACCTTCTCCTTTTCTTTTTCGAGCTATATAATATTCTCTCTCTCTCTCTATTTCCTGCTTTTCTTACTTTTTTTTCTCTACTATTAAATTAAAAATAAGTTGTACATGAAATGCAATATGTTATTTATGTCCTTACATTATTGGACATCACTTCTAATAAAAATATTAAAAAAAAGAAAACCAGTCAGCGGAAAGACAACACGTGATTACAATTGAGCCGTCCACAGTGGACTATTTCTCTTTCTCTCGCTGCCCCCGCAGGTGCTGGGTTACGTACAGAGCCTGTGTCAGCGGTCCGAACGCAGCGCCGTGCAGAAGGTCTACAACCAACGGCGGCGGGAACACCACCACAGGCTGCGGCAGCCACACGTACCACTGCAGGTGAGGGGAGACGGGCGTAGGGATTGGGGGAGGGGTGTAGGTATGGGTTCTATGTTTCTATGTAGGGGAGAGGGGAATGAGGGAGGGGGGAACGAGAGGGTCCATGTGTAGGCAGAGTGGAATGGGGGGTCCAGGTGCAGTGATTGTGGGGAGGGGGTGCAGGGACTTGGGGGGGGGGAGGGGGGATATGAGGGGAGAGGGTATCAAGATCGTGGTGGGGGGTACGGGCGTAGGGATTGGGGGAGGCTGTGTAGGTGGGGGGGGTTCTATGTTTCTATGTAGGGAATGGAGAGAGGGGAAGGGAGAGGGGAACGAGAGGGTCCCATTTGTAGGGAGAGTGGAATGGGGGGTCCAGGTGCAGTGATGGTGGGGAGGGGGTGCAGGGACATGGGGGGGGGGGGGGGGGGGGAGGGGGATATGAGGGGAGAGGATATCAAGATCGTGGTGGGGGGGGGGGGACGGGCGTAGGGATTGGGGGAGGTTCTATGTTTCTATGTAGGGAAGAATGGAGAGGGGAAGGGAGAGGGGAACGAGAGGGTCCATTTGTAGGGAGAGTGGAATGGGGGGTCCAGGTGCAGTGATGGTGGGGAGGGGGTGCGGGGACCTGGGGGGTGGGGGGGGAAATGAGGGAGTGAGTGCAGGGGAGGGGGGGAGGGCAGGCCAAGGGAGAGGGTAAAGGGAAGGGGAGGCGGACAGGGTCAAATAGCTCTGTCCCACTGTACGAGTTCATTCCAAGAGTTCTCCCGAGTTTGCCCTGATTCGAACTCGGAGATTTACGGTAATGGCCGCTCGTAAGTACTCGGGGCTCTCGTGGACATTTTTCAACATGTTGAAAAATCTTCACGAGTCTTCCCGAGCTTATCGCGTTATCCGAGTACCTGCCGTTAGCGTTACGAGCCGCCAAGAGACGTACCCGAGCTCCGACGTACCCGCTACGTTCATTCTACGTGCTTACCGTCTTGAACCTGGGTTTTAGGATGGACGGTGATTTTAAACTAGACAAACAAATAGGCGCGGTGGTTAAGTCCAGCTTCTTTCACCTAAGGAAGCTGGCAAAGGTGAAGCCCATTCTCGAGCGGGAGCATTTTGAAACAGTAATCCATGCCTTTATTACATCTAGGCTGGATTACTGTAACGCACTCTACTCTGGAGTCGCACGAGCTTCATTGGCTCGTCTCCAGCTTGTTCAAAATGCTGCCGCTCGCCTTTTGACTGGAACTCGAAAGAGGGAGCACATTACGCCAATTTTGGCCTCCCTACACTGGCTCCCAGTGCACTTTCGAGTTCATTTCAAAATTATTTTATTTGTTTTTAAATCGTTGAATGGGCTCGCCCCGCCTTACCTCTCTGAGCTGCTCCACCTATATGCTCCTGCCCGGTGCCTCAGGTCAGCTGATCAGCTGCTCCTTGAGGTACCAAGGTCTAAGCGGAAGCTCAGAGGGGATAGAGCCTTTTCTGTTGCTGCTCCGGCACTCTGGAACACCTTGCCGTTGCACATCAGACAGGCCCCCTCACTGTCCATCTTCAAATCCTCCCTAAAAACATATTTTTATTCTTTGGCGTTCGACACTGGCTGAGGCATTGCTCCTGTTTTTAGTGCTTTTAATGTCTTTTAATTTTTAGTGTGTTTTTTATAGTCCTTCGTTTTACGATTTTTAATGGTTTTTAATTGTTTGTAATAGCTTTTTGTTCATGATTTTTCATGTACAGCACTTTGTGGCAACTGTAGTTGTTTAAAGTGCTTTATAAATAAAGTTATTATTATTATTATTATTATTATTACCACGAGTTTGATTTTTTTTTTAAACTCGGGAGAGCTCTTGGTATGAACTCGTACAGTGGGACAGGGCTTTAAGGGAAGCGGCGGGGGAAGACGGTGGAAGTCAGGGGTGCGTAGACGGGAGGGGGTGGTTGTAGGGGCTGAGGGGGGTGTAAGAATGAGGGAGGGGGTGCAGGAACAGGAGAGGGAGGGAGGGGGTGCTGAGACAGGAGGGGGAGTGATGGAGGAAATGTAAGGGGGGAAGGGTGGATGTGGAGTGCGGGCTTGGGGAGGTTTCTGTAGGGTGGGGATTGTGACTGAAGAGGGTCGCTAGTCAGCGTGGGTCAACGCCACCCGATGCCTCACAGAGCTAGAGATTTCTCCGGGTGCTCCGGTTTCCCCCCACACTCCAAAGGAGGCGCAGGTTTGTAGGTTATTTGGCTTCGGTAAAAATTCTAAATTGTCCCTTGTGTGTAGGATCGTGCTAGTATACGGGGATCGCTGGTCGTCGCGGGCTCGACGGGCTGAAGGGCCTCTTTCTGTGCTGTATCTCTCTAGTGCTCGTTTGTTGGTTCAATCTGTACACCGCTCTTTCCGTGACTGGACCTGTAAACTACCCCAAACGCCGAGGTGAGACACAAGATGCTGGAGTAACTCAGCGGGTCAGGCAGCATCTCTGGAGAGAAGGAATGGGTGACGTTTCGGGTTGAGACCCTTCTTTTCAGACTGAAGAAGGGTCTCGACACGAAATGTCACCCATTCCTTCTCTCCAGAGATGCTGCTGGTCCCGCGGAGTTACTCCAGCTTTGTGTCTGTCTTCAAATGACGTCAAATGGCGCTCCAGACGGCTGTGCGTATGCACGCAATCGCGCGCGACCTCTCCCCTGACTCTCAATCTGATGGAGGGCCTCGACCTGAAACGTCACCCATTCCTTTCTCTCCAGAGATGCTGCCTGGCCGGCTGAGTTACTCCTGCATTTTGTGTCGATTTTCGGTTATAAACCAGCAAATTTGCAGTTCTTTTCAACACATCCAAACTCAGAGGGGCCTGGTTGTACGAGTTCAAGCCCTCCTGAAGGTGACAGCACTGGTCACTCGAGCGGTAAAGAAAGCTAGCAGGCTGCTTACTTGCATGGAATATGAGTTCTCTCCCACATTTGCTGGGTGGGTGGGTGTATGGAACGAGCTGCCGGAGGAGGGAGTTGAGGCTGGGACTATCCCAACATTTAGGAAACAGACAGGTACATGGATAGGACAGGTTTGGAGGGATATGGGCCAAACGCAGGCAGGTGGGACTAGTGTAGCTGGGACATGTTGGCCGGTGTGGGCAAGTTGGGCCGAAGGGCCTGTTTCCACACTGTATCACTCTATGACTCTTAAAAAAAGAATGGAGTTCGCAGCCTGTTCAACCTCTCCCTCTATCTCAGGCCCTCCAGTCCTGGCAACATCCTCGTGCATATTCCTCACCGAACGCAACAAGACAGTGAACGTTGGGATCGTCCCTCAACTACCTCCTTTGAGCTGAACTTGCAGTTGTATAAGACGTTGTTCTGGGCACCGTGTTATGGGAAAGATGTTGTCAAGCTGGAAAGAGTGCAGAGAAAATTTACGAGGATGTTGCCAGGACTAGAGGGTGTGGGCCACAGTGAGAGGTTGAGCAGGCTGGGACTCTATTCCTTGGAGCGCAGGAGGATGAGGGGTGATTTTATAGAGGCATGCAAAATCATAAGAGGAATAGATCGGCCCAGAGTAGGTGGTTACTAAAAAAATGAAAATATCCATTTTCAGTTTAAAATCTCCAAGTGACGCTATGTCCCCCTTTACAGCTACTGGATGTTTTAATTAAGTTCAAGGCTATGGGGCAGTACATTGGCCATAAAGTTGCTGCCTAAAAGTGCCAGAGACCCGGAATTGATCCTGAATATGGGTGCTGTCTGTATGGAGTTTGCTCCTTTCCCCTTTGATCGCATGGGTTTTCTCCGGATGCTCTTGTTTCCTTCCACATTCCAAAGGTGTGCAGGAACCTATTTCAGTCCCAACTCAAAACATAATATTTTCCTTTTGTCCAGAGATTCTGTCTGACCTGTTGAGTTACTCCAGCTATTTGTGTCTATCTTCAGTTTAAACCAGCATCTGCAGTTCCTTCCTACACACACGATACTTTACGATAGAACTTTATTAATCCCAGGGCCCAGGAGGGAAATTGTGTGTGTGTGTGGGTATATATATTATATACCCACACACACACACACACATATATATACTTATACTAGACCAAGTGCAGACCCGTTGGGTCTGGTCCCCGAACGTGCTTCAGACCCCGAGTGTGGGGAGGGGAGGGGGGTGCACACTGGCTGTACCCCCGGTGGTTGAACATCCGATGTTTGGCTTGAGGTAGCGTGACAGAGCCGGGCTGGGCACCAGCGGTAGGGAAAAATGTCGGCGTTTTTCGAGCAGAGCCGGGCGTCAGCGGCCGTTATGGTCGCTGGCCAACAGGAGGCGACACAATGAGTGAGTGGTAGGGGGGTGGGGTGTGGAGGATTTTATTAAAAAATGTATACATAAAAATGCCCAAATGTTTTGAGGAGTGCATGAGTGAATGTAAAAGTGAATTAGCTAGCGAAATGGAAACATGACAGAGATTCAGTGTGTAGTGCTGGACCTCACTGTGAATCTTCATCGGAGTCTCCAGTAAAACAGGCATCAGTGAAGTCCTCTCAGTCATGTTGTGTGCTCCCTGCCTAGCCAGCCTGAAACAAAGCGCGTGATTGGCCAATTGGCGTCCCACTCAATGTTAAACGTGCTTTGATTGGACTAAAGCTACCCGGAAATGTTCAGGTTTTGTTCTTGACGAGTTTCAGGGATGATTTATATAATATTTTTACACAATATGTGAACATTTCATGTAGGTCCGTGAGTTGGGTCACGAACTTGCATAAAAAGCTCCTCGGTCCACAGCCTAACAGGTCGTGACTGGTGGAGGGGGGGCGGGGGTGAGGGGTGGTCACTGGGTACGGGGGGGTACAGCGGGTGTGGGTACACACTGACCGCTCCGCCGTGTCTCTCGCAGATCTGGACGGAGCTTGCAGAGGCGGTGACAGGACGGCTAGACGAGGTGATCGCCACAGCTGTCTCACAGGTACCTCACCCCCCTCACTCCTGCGTGTGGCACTGGCGGTCTGTGTGTGTGTGTATCGGAGTGTGTGTATATGAGCGTGTGTGTTTGTGTATGGGAGTATGTGTATATGGGTGTGTGTGTGTGTGTATCGGAGTGTGTGTATATGGGTGTGTATCGGAGTGTGTGTATCGGAGTGTGTATATGAGATTGTGGGTTTGTGTATGGGAGTGTGTGTAGATGGGTGAGTGTGTATCGTAGTGAGTGTATATGAGAGTGTGTTTGTGTATGGCAGTGTTTGCGTGTGTATGGGAGTGTGTATATGGGAGTGTGTGTGTATGTGAGTGTGTGTATATATGGGAGTGTGTATATGGTAGTGTGTATATGGGAGTGTGTGTATATATGGGATTGTGTATGTGTACGGGAGTGTATCTGGGAGTTTGTATGTACGAGAGTTTGTGTATATGGGAGTGTGTGTGTACATGGGAGTGTGTGTATATGGTGCTGTGTGTATATGGGAGTATGTGTGTGGCGCAGATGGACTGCTAGTGTATGTGGTGCTGTTGGAGGGGACGTGTGTGTGTCTGCCTGTACGTGTGTGTGTGTGTGTGTATGTGTCTGTGTGTGTACAGTTTGTCAGTGACTGTGGTCAGACCACCATCCATCCTCTGTCACCTCATTCCAACCACTCCGCCCCTCTCTCTCTCACCTGTCTACCCCCCTTCCCTTATAACCCCCAATCCTTTCCAATCCACCTCCCCGCTCTCCCCACTCCCCCTCCTGACGTCTGCCCTCCCTCCCGCAGACCCTCCTGATCGCAGCCACGGAGCCCGTGTGCGGGGACGGGCACTGTCGAGTGCCAGCGCGGGACGGCGGGGGTCACGGTGAGGGGGAGGGGAGGGGTCCCGGTGAGGAGGCAGCGCCCTCCGGGAGCGGTTCCGGACCCGCCGCTGAGGGGGAGCCCCCGGGCAGCCAGCGCCAGGCACGGGACACGGACACGGACACGGACACGGACACGGAGTGCGCTGCTGTCTACAGCTTCCTGTCAGCCGCCGTGAGGGGAACGCCTCTGCCTCCCCTCCCACCCCAGGGTGAGTATATACACCCCCTCCACGCTCAGTACAGTACCGACCCTCCCACCACCGCCCCTCCTCGCCTCTCAACCCAGGGTAAGTACATACCCCCACCCCCCACACCACATCCCCTCCCGTCCTCACCCTCCAATCTCTCCCCAGGGTTACACACCCCCTCATGTCACCACCGCCCCTCTCATCCCTCCCCCCACCCTCCCCTCACCACCGCCAATCCTCCTTCCCTCTCCTCTCCTCACGACCCCTCCCCACCCTCTACCCTCTCCCCAGGGTAAGTACGCACACGCCGACTCCCCCCTCACCCCCTCCCCTTCCCACCATATCCCCTCTGCCGTCTCTCTCTCTCTCTCCCTGCCCCCCATCCCCCCCCCCCCCCACCAGCCTGATGCCTGTCCCTCGCCCTTTCTCTCTATCCGCCTCTCTTGCTCCCTCGCCCCCGTCTCCCCTCGTTCCGTCTCACCACCCTCTCTCTCTACCTTGGTCTAACTGCCACCTCTCTCTCTCCCCCTCCCCCCCTCTCTCACCCCCCCCTATCTCCCCCTCCCTCCCCCTCTCCCTCCCCCCCGCTCTCCCCTCTCTCTCTCCCCCCCGCTCTCCCCTCTCTCCTCCCCGCTTCCCCTCTCTCCCCCATCTCCCCTCCCCTATCTCCCCCTCTCTCCCTCCCCCCCCTCTCTCCCTCCCCCTCTCTCCCCCCCAGCCTCGTCGCTGCTGCTGGAGCTGCTCCACTCTCTCCCCGCTCAGGTTCTCTCCCTGAGGGGCCGCCCTCTCTCCCCCGCCCTCCAAGGGTCCCAGGGCCGGCTCCAGGGTCTCCACCGCCTTGCCCCCCCAGGGGCCCGTCCCACCAGCCCCCTGAACCCCCTCCCCCGGCCCCTCAACCCCTTCACCCTCCCCCTGGGACTGCTGGTGGGTGGGGAGGGGGACTCCCCCGCTCCCTCCCCCCCAAGCCCAGCGCTGATCCTATGACCACCTCTGACCTCTGACCCCAGGTTTAAATAGCCCCCCCTCTGCCCTGATCCACTCCCCCTCCTCTCTCTCCTTTCCCCGTCCCCCTTTCCACCCCCTCCCTCTCTCCTTCCCGCTCCTCCCTTCTTCTCTCCTCCCCTCTATACTCACCCTCTCTCCCCCTCTCACCCTCCCCCCCTCTCTCATCCCCTCTCCCCCCCTCCCCGCCTCTCTCCTCCCTTCTTCTCCCCCCACCTCTCCCCCTCTCTCCGCCCCTCTCTCTCCCCCCCTCTCTCCCCTCTCTCTCCCCCTCCCTCTCTCTCCCCCTTCCCTCTCTCCCCCTCTCTCCCCTCTCTCCCCCCTCTCTCTCCCCTCTCTCTCTCACCTCTCTATTCCCCCTCTCTCTCCCCACTCTCCCCTCCTCCTCTCTCTCCCCCACTCTCTCCGCCTCGAACCCCTCCCTTCCCTCACTGTTTATATCTGTCCTGGGGGGGGTTAATACTCCCACCCCCCCGACCCCGACTTCCTCCCCACTTCCCCTCTCTCTCCCGACTAATGATAAGGAAGGGGTTTATATCCCCTGAAATGTGTGAGGGGTTATTTAACCCTTGCCCCCACCCTGCCTTTGTATTGATGGTGTGGAGCTGAGATCCCAGAAAATGCCCCCGGGAGGCTGTGGGTGGGACCACCCCATTGTCGGGACCCATCTCTTCACATAGACTACCTCACCTACACCACATGCGAGTGACAAAGTGCTGGAGCAACTCAGGCAGCATCTCTGGAGAACATGGATGGGTGACGTTTCGGGTCGAGACCCTTCTTCAGACTGGAGTAACTCAGCAGGACAGGCAGCATCTGTGGAGAACATGAATCGGTGACGTTCTGCGTCGAGACCCTTCTTCAGACCCTGTTCAACCCAGTCTCTGAGGAACAGCCTCTCCTGTGAGCATTTTTGTTCAATAAACCTCTCTAATTATTTGTAGATTATTTAAGATTCTTTTGAATGGGGATAAAAGTCAGGAACTCACTGGCTGGAACTAAATTAATCATGGGGTCATACAGCATGGAAACAGACATAGAAACGTAGAAAATAGGTGCAGGAGTAGGCCATTCAGCCCTTCGACCCTGCACCGCCATTCAATATGATCATGGCTGATCATCCAACTCAGTATCCTGTACCTGCCTTCTCTCCATACCCCCTGATCCCTTTAGCCACAAGGGCCACATCTAACTCCCTCTTAAATATAGCCAATGAACTGTGGCCTCAACTACCTTCTGTGGCAGAGAATTCCACAGATTCACCACTCTCTGTGTGAAAAATGTTTTTCTCATCTCGGTCCTAAAAGATTTCCCCCTTATCCTTAAACTGTGTGACCCCTTGTTCTGGACTTCCCCAACATCGGGAACAATCTTCCTGCATCTAACCTGTCCAACCCCTTAAGAATGTTGTAAGTTTCTATAAGATCCCCCCTCAATCGTCTAAATTCTAGCGAGTACAAGCCGAGTCTATCCAGTCTTTCTTCATATGAAAGTCCTGCCATCCCAGGAATCAGTCTGGTGAACCTTCTCTGTACCCCCTCTATGGCAGGCTTGCAGGTTAATTAAAACATGCAGACTTGTAGGTCTAAGTTCTCCTCCAGACTTGTAGGTTAATTGGCTTAGATTAAAATGTAAATTGTCCCAAATGTGTGCAGCACTTAATACCCTCCCAGTCACATTTAATACCCTCTCTGCCCACATGTAATACCCACCTTGTCGCATTTATTACCTTCCAGCTTTTTGTATCTATCTTCGGTGTAAACCAGCATCAGCAGTTCCTTCCTACACAGCAAAGTGGTGGCTGTGGGGGTTTTTTGGGAGGGGGACAGAACGTACACCTCTCTCCCCCTCCCTCCAGTGGCGGACTGGCCAGGGTATCAGCTTGCCCGATGGCAAGTGGGCCCCTATATCAAGTGGCCCCCTATATCAAGTGGGCCCCCTATATCAAGTGGGCCCCTATATCAAGTGGGCCTCTATATCAAGTTGGACCCCTGATGAAGTGGGCCCCTATATCAAGTGGGCCCCTGAATCAAGTGGGCCCCTATATCAAGTGGGCCCTCTATATCAAGTGGGCCCCTATATCAAGTGGGCCCCCTATATCAAGTGGACCCCTGATCAAGTGGGCCCCTATATCAAGTGGACCCCTGATGAAGTGGGCCCCTATATCAAGTGGCCCCTATATCAAGTGGGCCCCTATATCAAGTTGGACCCCTGATGAAGTGGGCCCCTATATCAAGTGGGCCCCTGATGAAGTGGGCCCTCTATATCAAGTGGGCCCCTATATCAAGTGGGCCCCCTATATCAAGTGGGCCCCTATATCAAGTGGACCCCTATATCAAGTGGACCCCTATATCAAGTGGGCCCCTATATCAAGTAGCCCCCTATATCAAGTGGGCCCCCATATCAAGTGGGCCCCTGATGAAGTGGCCCCCTATATCAAATGGGCCCCTGATGAAGTGGGCCTCTATATCAAGTGGGCCCCCTATATCAAGTGGGCCCTATATCAAGTGGGCCCCTGATGAAGTGAGCCCCCTTTGTCGCCTGGCAACCAATATTTTTAGACCCAGTCCGCCACTGCCTCCCTCCCTCTCCTCCTCACCCCCCCACCCCTGCTGAGTTACTCTAGCCTGCAGGTTAATTGGCTTGTTAAAAATGTACGTTGTCCTAATGTGTGTAGCCTTTAATACCCACCACACACGCATGTAATACTCTCCCTGTGGCAATAAACACCCTTCCCTGTGGTAATTAATACCCTCCCAGCCCACATTTAATAACCTCCCAGCATTTTGTGGTATCTTCAGTGTAAACCAGCATCAGCTGCTCCTTCCGACACTTCACAGTAGCGGCTGTGGGCTGATGAGACAGGTGTGGGAGGGGTGCGGGATTCGGGCTAAAGGAATCAAGGGATATGGGGTAAAAGCAGGAACGGGGTACTGATTGGGGATGATCAGCCATGATCATATTGAATGTCGGTGCAGGCAGAAGGGCCGAATGGCCTACTCCTGCAACTATTTTCCATGTTTCTATGTCCCCCTCCCTCCCTCTCTCTCTCCTTCCCTGTTTGCTGAGTTTCTCCAGCGCTGCTTGTGTTTGTGCCCTTTTTATCCAGTAAGCAACAATTTATTTTATATTAAAATTTACCACATTAACTTTTGAAAAAAGTTTCAGCATAATCAAGGGCACAAGGTTGTCCATCTCACAAACTCAGCGTCAGTTATTTGGCCAGGACATAAAAACCGCGCGTGTGTGTGTGTGTGTTCTTGTGGTTGATAACAGCGGCCTTCTCTCCACATCTCCCCTCTTCTCCCTCACTCCCTCTCACCCCCCTCCCTCTCACTCCCCTCTCTCTCCCCTCCCTCCCTCTCTCCCTATCTCTCTCCCTCTCCCCTCCTCACTCCCTCTCTCCCGTCCTCACTCCCTCTCTCCTCCCCTCCCTCTCACTCCCTCCCTCCCTCTCACCCCCCTCCCTCTCTACCCCCTCGCTCCCTCTCTCCCCCCTCCCTCGCTCTCACCACCCCTCTCTCTCACCCCATCACTCCCTCTCTCCCCTCTCTTCCCCCTCCCTCCCCTCCTGACTCCCTCTCAACCCCCGTCCCTCTCACCCCCCGTCCCTCTCACCCCCCTCCCTCTCTTCCCCGCCCATTCATCCCCTCCCTCTCTTTCTCCCCTCCCCCTCCCCCTCCCCGCTGAGTTACTCCAGCGTCGTGTGTGTTCTCTTTATTTCCTCCAGTAAGCGACGATTTATTTTGTATTATAAAGCCCGATGTACACCATTGACTTTTGTAAAAAAGCTTTGGCATAATTAAGAAAAAGCGTTGCATTCTGTGTCGCAGAATCGCCTCTGCCACACGACACACGAGCATGTCTGTCTCACAAACGTTGGCCAGGTCAGAAAAACCTGGCGTGTGTGTGTGAGTTTGTGTGTGTGTGAGCTTGTGTGTGTGTGAGGTTGTGTGTGTGTTTGTGTGCTCTTGTGGTTGCTAACAGCAGCCTGCTCTTGCAGCAAGCGAGAAAACCGGGGGGGGGGGGGGTGCGGCGAGGCAGAGAGTACATGCTTGCTTTCGCTGGGCTTGGCTTTGCTTTTGCACCTTGGCCCCGGCGAGATAACCGCATCCCACGCCCACACACCCAGCTCCAAAACTCCGCTTCACCCACGGTGACGCAGGCATATATCCTCGCTCGGAAAATCACCCCTCCGCAGATGCTGCCTGACCCGCCCCAGGCTCCTCCAGCGAGCGTTTTTTTCACTTCACGCTTTTGTAGCTTGCACAGCGCCGACAATATCTGCAGTATCTCCTTTAGTGCAAGCTGCTAAAAACGCTCGCTTCTCAGCGGTCAGCCACCTTCAGTTCACGAGTGCGTAGGAAGGAATTGCAGGTGCTGGTTTGCACCGAAGATAGACACAAAATTGTCAATTAGGTCATAAGTGATAAGAGCTCTTATCTCTAAACTAAACTAAACTCAAATAAGTTCACAGCTGATAAGATCAGAATTAGGCCACTCGGCCCATCAAGTCTACTCTGCCGTTCAATCATGGCTGATCTATCTCTCCCTTCTAACCCCATTCTCCTGCCTCCTCCCCATAACCCCTGACACCCGTACTAATCAATAATCTATCTATCCGCCCTAAAACTACCTACTGAGTTTGTGGCAAAGAATTCCACGGATTCTCCACCCTCTGACTAAAGAAATTCCTCCTCATCTCCTTCCCGAAGGAATGTCCTTTAATTCTGAGGATATAGATCAAGAATCTATCAATCTCTGCCGTAAAACGATCTCATTTCGCTGTGCAATCTACTCGGAGAACACCCACTTTGCAAAGAGGTTTTGTTTAGAGATATACGGCACGGAAACAGGCCATTCGGCCCACCGAGTCTGCGCTGACCAGCGATCCCCGCACATTGGCGCTATCCCACACACACAAGTGGACAATTTACAAACTCCCTGGCGCTGTGCGGCAGCAATTCTACATAAATAAAAATAAATAAAGTTCTATTGTATCGTATCCATCTATCACTCACTACGATTTGTCTTGCCCCTCCTCCCTTCTAGCTCATGCCCTCCCCGCCCATCGCAAATCAGGGTCCCGACCGGAAACGCCACCCATCCATGTTCTCCAGAGATGCTGCCAGACCCGCTGAGTTACTCCTGTGCTTTGTCTGTTTTCTTTTGTAAGCCGGCACCTGCAGTTCCTTGTGCCCCCACCCACGAGGTCAGTATCGCACTCGAGTTCGACCAGTTGCCCTGACCGCCAAATCCAAAGAGCCTCACACCGACTGAGTCAGAGGTTTTCACTGCGCGGAGACAAGCCCTTCGGCCCACCCCCTCCATGCAAGCCCACCTACACTAACCCAGACGACCGCACTTGGTCCATAATCTCGTCCACCTCAAGTGCTAACCCAGTACCCTGTGCGTAGGGGAGAGGGTAGAGCTGAAAGGGCCTGTCCCACGAGCATGCGACCAAACTGGAAGATGTCCTGGTTGGGTTGCTCCTGGGCCTGGCCACGCTGGCCATCCTCGAGTCAGGTGGAAGAGGACTCTGTCCGAGCTGGCTGCCTGCCCCTTTTCTGGGGTTATGTCTGCGCCAGTGTGGCACTAGAGAGGAACTACGCACTGTCCACGGGCACCCTGGGGGGTTTCCAGGACCGCTGGGCACCACGGGGGGTGGAATACATCCTTAATAAGGATGGGGAGATAGTTGTTAATGGTATATTTGATATTGAAGAGTTTGACTTGTATTATGATGGCTGGTTTTGTTTTCCATTATTTAATATTGTAAACGGTATTGTAAATAATTGAATATATCTAATTTTGAGAGAAAAAAAAGTGGTTACTCAGTCACTCATAGTACAGCACAGGAAGAGGCCCTTCGGCCCACAATGTCTGTGCCGAACATGATGCCAAGTTAAACCAATCTCCTCAGCCTGCACGTGATCCATATCCCTCCATTCCCTGCATATCCATGTGCCTGTGTAAAAGCCTCTTAAACGCCACTATCGTATCTGCCTCCCCCACCACCCCTGCCTGCCAGTTCCAGGCACCCACTAACCTGTGTGCGGAAAAAAATTGCCCCACACCCCTCCTTTAAACTTTGCCCCTCTCACCTTAAAGCTGTGCCTTCTAGTCTTTGATATTCCCACCCTGGGGAAGAAAGTTTCTGACTGTCGACCCCAGGGCTGGGGAACCTTTTCATGTTGGAATGCTGCATTAAATTAGCTGTAATCTAATAAGGCCACATCCAAGAAACTTCAATGAGATATACTCCAAAATGTACTTTATTTTTTTTTAATCTAACTATTATGTACTAACTTCAAGAAAATGAAAAACGTTTGTTAATTCTAACGTTAACTAACATTTTAATGACTAAAGGGCCTGTCCCACCAGCATGCGACTGCATGCGTCTAGCGCGACCAAACGTGGTCGGTTGAGGCGTACGGCCTCGCGGGGCCGGTCCCACTTCGGTCGGCGGAGGCGTATGGAGTTGTGCGGGGCTGGTCCCGACATCGCGCGGGGCTCCGAAAATCTTGCACTGCCGAAACTCCCGCGCGACAACGGCCTGTCGGCCCGCAGCCGCATTGAGGCCGTACGCAGCGCCTCGACGGCGTATGCCTAGCGCGTGGCGTTGCGCGATGACGTCACCGCCCGGCGTGCCGCTGCGCGTTGACGTCACCGCCCGACGCCGTGCGACGTCCAAATTCAGTCGGCCCGCCTTCTGCCCAGCTGATTGGTGAGTATGATGTCGGGACCAGCCCCGCACAACTCCTATATACACCTCCGTGGTTCGAAGTGGGACCGGCCCCGCGAGGCCGTAAGCCTCAGGCCACCACGTTTGGTCGCGCTAGACACATGCAATCGCATGCTGGTGGGACATGCCCTTAAGTTGTGACTGCTTTCTGGAGTCTAGAGTCGCAATAGAACTAAATCATGAGCATAACAGGTGTTAAAATAGCCCTCATGACTTACTAATGTTTTAATTGTGGCCGCCAGTCAGGGAGGATTATTCCGTTGAATCATCTTTTACCCTTTGGTATTTTAAATACGTTTATTTTAAGATTAAAATAAAAATAATAAAAGAGGAACAAAAACATATTAATAAAAATGATAGGATTTGTTCCACAAAATTTGGATTCACTGAAAAAGCCGTACTTAATGGCCTAGAAGGCCGCAGGTTCCCCACCCCTGGTCCACCCGATCATAATTTATAGGTCTCCCATCAACCTTCGACGTTCCAGAGAAAACAATCCCAAGTCTGTCCAACCTCTCCCTGTAGCTGAATCCCTCTGATCCAGGCATCCTTCTGGTGAACCTCCTCAGCACCCTCACCAAAGCCACATTCCAGGCCCCCTCTGTGTATAAAGACCATGCAGAACAGACCCTCCTTGTAAAAAGAACAGGTTATAAGAAAGGACACAAAGTGCTGGAGTAACTCAGCGGCTCAGGCAGCATATCTGGAGAACATAGAAACATAGAAAATAGATGCACGAGTAGGCCATTCGGCCCTTCGAGCCTGCATCGCCATTCAATATGATCATGGCTGATCATCCAACTCAGTATCCTGTACCTGCCTTCTCTCCATACCCCCTGATCTCTGTAGCCACAAGGGTCATATCTAACTCCCTCATAAATATAGCCAATGAACTGGCCTCAACTACCTTCTGTGGCAGAGAATTCCAGATATTTACCACTCTCTGTGTGAAAAATGTTTATCTCATCTCAGTCCTAAAGGATTTCCACTTTATCCTTAAACTGTGACCCCTTGTCCTGGACTTCCCCAACATCGGGAACAATCTTCCTGCATCTAGCCTGTCCAACCCCTGAAGAATTTTGTAAGTTTCTATAAGATCCCCCCTCAATCTTCTAAATTCTAGGGAGTACAAGCCGAGTCTATCTAGCTTGTACTCGCTACGTGGAACGTGGAATAGGTGACGTTTAGTTTCAGGACCCTTCTTCAGACTCCTTCAAGCGTACGGGACTAGATTGGATAGTCATGGAAGGCCAAGGCAGCACGGTGGCGCAGGGGTAGTGTTGCTGCCTTACACAAGCGCTGGAGACCCGGGTTCGATCCTGACTACCGGTGCTGTCCGTACGGAGTTTGTACGTTCTCCCCGTGACTGGTGTGCATTTTCACTGAGAGCTTCGGTTTCCTCCCACACTCCAAAGACGTACAGGTTTGTAGGTTAATTGGTTAGGTATAAATGTAAAAAATGTCCATACTGTGTGTGGGATGGTGTTAGTGTGCGGGGATCGCAGTTCATAGAAACATAGAAAATAGGTTCAGGAGGAGGCCATTCGGCCCTTCGAGCCAGCACCGCCATTCACTGTGATCATGGCTGATCGTCCCCTATCAATAACCCGTGCCTGCCTTCTCCCCATATTCAGATTCAGATTCAGAAAACTTTATTGTCTGTCGCAACAGAAAATCCTCTTTGACGTGGCTCCATATACAAACATACGGGAGCAGCGCGCCGCGAGTCGCTCACAGAGTAACGCCCCTCCCCTTGGGTTGTCAGCAGCGATACAATAATAAAGAACACACATATCCCTTGATTCCACTAGCCCCTCGAGCTCTATCTAACTCTCTCTTAAATCCATCCAGTGATTTGGCCTCCACTGCCCTCTGTGGCAGGGAATTCCATAAATTCACAACTCAGGGTGAAAAAGTTTTTTCTCACCTCAGTCTTAAATGACCCCTTTATTCTAAGACTGTGTGGCCCCTGGTTCTGGACTCGCCCAACATTGGGAACATTTTTCCTGCATCTAGCTTGTCCAGTCCTTTTATAATTTTATATGTTTCTATAAGAACCCCCTCATCCTTCTAAACTCCAGTGAATACAAGCCTAGTCTTTTCAATCTTTCCTCGTATGACAGTCCCGCCATCCCAGGGATCAATCTCGTGAACCTACACTGCACTGCCTCAATCACAAGGATGTCCTTCCTCAAATTAGGAGACCAAAACTGTACACAATACTCCAGATGTGGTCTCACCAGAGCCCTATACAACTGCAGAAGAACATCTTTACTCCTATACTGAAATCCTCTTGTTATGAAGGCCAACATTCCATTAGCTTTCTTCACTGCCTGCTGTACCTGCACGCCAACTTTCAGTGACCGGTGTACAAGGACACCCAGGTCTCGCTGTAGCTCCCCTTACCTAACCTAACCCCATTGAGATAATAATCTGCCCCCTAAGATAATAATCTGCCCCCTGTTCGACGCGGACTCAGTGGGCCGAAGGGCCTGTTTCCTCACTGTATCTGTAAACCAAACTAGAGTTTGGCCAAAGGGCCTGTTTCTGCACTGTAGATAATTCTGTGACCTGCTACAGGAAATGCAGAAGGGAAGTGAGGGAGGAAATGAGTGAAATACGACCGACAGAAAACGGAAGGGGGATCCAAAAGTCTTCATCTGGCACCTAAACAGGATGCAGGTTGTGGGAGAGGTCAGAAGCCAAAAGGGGAAGGCCACAAAATCATACGGTCAAGTGATAGGAGTAGAATTAGGCCATTCGGCCCATCCAGTCTACTCCGCCATTCAATTATGGTTGATCTATCTCTCCCCCCTAACCTCATTCTCCTGCCTTCTCCCCATTACCTCTGACACCCGCACTAATCAAGAATCTATCTCTGCCTTAAAAATATCCACTGACTTGGCCTCCACAGTCTTCTGTGACACAGAATGACCATCCTCTGACTGAAGATATTTCTCCTCATTTCCTTCCTAAAAGAAGGTCCTTTATTTCTGAGGCTACGACCTCTAGTCCTAAACTCTCCCACTAGTGGAAACATCCTCTCCACATCCACCCTATCCAAGCCTTTCACTATCATGTATGTGTTAATGAGGTCCCCCTTCATTCTTCTAAACTCCAGCGAGTACAGGCCCAGTGCCGTCAAACGCTCATCATAGGTTAACCTACTCATTTCTGGGATCATTCTTGTAAACCTCCTCTGGACCCTCTCCAGAGCCAGCACATCCTTCCTCAGGTATGGTGCCCAAAATTGCTCACAATACTCCAAATGCGGCCTGACCGGCGCCTTATAGTGCCTCAGCATTACATCCCGCTGAGTTACTCCAGCATTTTGTGTCGCCGACAGCATTACAATATAAATCCATGTTTTTGTATGCAGGCCCTCTTGAAATAAATGCTGACTTTACGATTGCTTTCTTTCCCATCGATTCGACTTGCAGATTAACCTTTTGGGAATCCTGCGCCAGCACTCCCAAGTCCCTTTGCACCTCCGAGTTCTGGATTCTCTTCCCAGGCAAGGCAAGGGAAAGGGTCAAGGGGGAGGCAGGGTCAAGGAAGGGGACATTAGTTCAGCCTTCGGATGGATCGATGGAGTTAGAGATAGGAGATAGAAACATAGACAATAGGTGCAGTAGGCCATCCGGCCCTTCGAGCCAGCACCGCCATTCAATATGATCAAGGCTGATCATCCCCAATCAGTACCCCGTTCCTGCTTTTTCCCCATATCCCTTGATTCCGTTAGCCCTAAGAGCTAAATCTAACTCTCTCTTGAAAGCATCCAGTGAATTGGCCTCCACTGCCTTCTGAAGCACAGATTTCCACAGATTCACAACTCTCTGGGTGAAGAAGTTTTTCATCATCTCAGTCCTAAATGGCCGACCCCTTATTCTTAAACTGTGTGTGACCCCTGGTTCTGGACTCCCCCAACATGGGGAACATGTTTCCTGCATCTAGCCTGTCCAACTCCTTAAGAATTATATGTTTCTATAATGTCCCCTCTTATCCTTCTAAATTCCAGTGAATCAAAGCCCGGTCGACCCATTCTTTCGTCATATGTCAGTCCCGCCATCCCGGGAATTAACCTGGTGAACTTATGCTGCGCTCCCTCAATAGCAAGAATGTCCTTCCTCAAATTAGGCGATCAAAACTGCACACAATACTCCAGTTGTCTCACCAGGGCCCTGTACAACTGCAGTAGGACCTCCTTGCTTCTTCAAGGAAAATGGTAGCAAGACCATGATCAATCTCCTGGGCCAGATGAGTTGGAACTGAGGTGGGACAGTCATAAAGTGATGGAGAATGATCAAATTCATCAGAAAATGTAGTTTACAACACATTTTGAGTATAGGAGCAGGGAGGTTCTACTGCAGTTGTACAGGGTCTTGGTGAGACCACACCTGGAGTATTGCGTACAGTTTTGGTCTCCTAATCTGAGGAAAGAAATTCTTGCCATAGAGGGCTGATTCCTGGGATGTCAGGACTTTCATATGAAGAAAGACTGGATAGACTCGGCTTGTACTCGCTAGAATTTAGAAGCTTGAGGGGGGATCTTATAGAAACTTACAAAATTCTTAAGGGGTTGGACAGGCTAGATGCAGGAAGATTGTTCCCGATGTTGGGGAAGTCCAGAACAAGGGGTCACAGTTTAAGGATAAGGGGGAAAAGTTTTAGGACCGAGATGAGAAAAACATTTTTCACACAGAGAATGGTGAATCTGGGAATTCTCTGCCACAGAACTTCTCTCCATACCCCCTGATCCCTTTAGCCACAAGGGCCACATCTGACTCCCTCTTAAATATAGCCAATGAACTGGCCTCAACTACCTTCTGTGGCAGAGAATTCCACAGATTCACCACTCTCTGTGTGAAAAATGTTTTTCTCATCTCGGTCATAAAATACTTCCCTCTTATCCTTAAACTGTGTGACCCCTTGTTCTGGACTTCCCAACATCAGGAACAATCTTCTTGCATCTAGCCAGTCCAACCCCTTAAGAGTTTTGTAAGTTTCTATAAGATCCCCCCTCAATCTTCTAAATTCTAGCGAGTACAAGCCGAGTCTATCTAGTCTTACTTCATATGAAAGTAATAGGCCACTATCAAAGACTAGGGGGCATAGGTTTAAGGTGAGAGGGGCACCGTTTAAAGTTTTAAAGATGTCTTACAAAGGGTGCCTGGAACGCGCTGCCAGGGGAGGTGGTGGAGGAGGCAGATTGTGGTGTTTAAGAGGCTTTTGGACGGGCACTGTGGCGCAGCCCCTGTCCCACTTAGGAAACCTGAACGGAAACCTCTGGAGACTTTGCGCCCCACACAAGGTTTCCGTGCGGTTCCCGGAGGTTGCAGGTAGTGGAAGCAGGTAGGGAGACTGACAAAAACCTCCGGGAACCGCACGGAAACCTCGGGTGGGGCGCAAAGTCTCCAGAGGTTTCCGTTCAGGTTTCCTAAGTGGGACAGTTCGTGTGTGGGGAGGATCGCTGTTCGGCGCGGACTCGGAGGGCCGTGGGGCTCGTTTCCGCACTGTATCTGTGGACTAAACTAAAGACATGGATATGCAGTGAATGGGTGCAGGCTGATCCACACATCAGTTAAACTTGGCAGACATTGTGGGCTGGCGGCCTCTTCCTGTGATGTACGGAGAATTGATGGTGTTATTGAGAGTGATGAGGGTAATCAGGCTTTGGAATGATACCAATCGGCTGATAACTTGGGTGGAGCACTGCTGGTCTGAAATGAATTGCGATAAGTGGCAACACAATTAGATGGAGCGATAAAGTAGGCATACATTCCGCTTGCCTTCATAGAAACATAGAAAATAGGTGCAGGAGTAGGCCATGCGGCCCTGCACCGCCATTCAATATGATCATGGCTGATCATCCAACTCGGTATCCTGTACCTGCCTTCTCTCCATACCCCCTGATCCCTTTAGCCACAAGGGCCACATCTAACTCCCTCTTAAATATAGCCAATGAACTGGCCTCAACTACCTTCTGTGGCAGAGAATTCCACAGATTCACCACTCTGTGTGAAAAATGTTTTTCTCATCTCGGTCCTAAAAGACTTCCCCCTTATCCTTAACCTGTGACCCCTTGTCCTGGACTTCCCCAACATCGGGAACAATCTTCCTGCATCTAGCCTGTCTAACCCCTTAAGAGTTTTGTACGTTTCTATAAGATCCCCCCTCAAACTTCTAAATTCTAGCGAGTACAAGCCGAGTCTATCCAGTCTTTCTTCATATGAAAGTCCTGCCATCCCAGGAATCAGTCTGGTGAACCTTCTCTGTACTCCCTCTATGGCAAGAATGTCTTTCCTCAGATTTGGAGACCAAAACTGGACGCAATACTCCAGGTGAATGGCGGTGCAGACTCGAAGGGCCGAATGGCCTATTCCTGCACCTATTTTCTATGTTTCTATGACAGACAGAACCTTTTTCCCATGGAGAAAATGACCAAAGACACAAGGACATAGCTTTAAGGTGAGATGGGGGAGTTTAAAAGGGGTGTGCGGCAACAAGTTTTCAAGTGCCTGGAACGCGCTGCCAGGGGTGGTGGAGGAGGAGGGAGATTTCTGAGGATTTCGCCAGCACTCGAGGGCCTGATCTATAGGGCGCGGTTGAGCAGGCTGGGTCTCTATTCCGTGGAGCGCAGGAGGATGAGGGGTGATCTTATAGAGGTGTATTAAATTATGAGTGGAATAGTTTGGGTGAAGTCTTTTACCCAGCGTAGGGTCATCAAGAACCAAAGGGCATAGGTTTAATATGAGAAGGGGAAAGATTTAATATGGGAACTCCCCTGTCCCACTTAGGAAACCTGAACGGAAACCTCTGGAGACTTTGCGCCCCACCCAAGGTTTCCGTGCGGTTCCCGGAGGTTGCAGTTGGTTGCCGGAGGTTGCAGGTAGTGGAAGCAAGTAGGGAGACTGACAAAACCCTCCGGGAACCGCACGGAAACCTTGGGTGGGGCGCAAAGTCTCCAGAGGTTTCCGTTCAGGTTTCCTAAGTGGGACTTTTTCGCACACAGACACGTGGATATGTGGATCGTTTTAAAATCTGTTATCTCTGGACTTTAATGTTACATCGTAGAAACAGGCCCTTCGGCCCACTGAGTCAGTGCCGACCAGCGATCAACACGTACACTGACACAATCTTACAAACACTAGGGACAATTTACCATTTACCAAAGCCGATTAATCAACAAACCTGTACATCTTTGGAGTGTGGGAGGAAACTGAGGACTGGATCCTCCAGTGCTCCTACTCAGCGGCTGTGGAAAGCATCTTGTCCGGAAATATTACAATCTGGTTTGGGAATCGCTCTGCCCAGGACAAGAAGGCTCTGCAGAGAATAGTGCGTTTGGCCGAACGCACTATGGGAACTTCACTCGCCCCCCTGCAGGAACTATACATCAGGAGGTGCAACTCCAGAGCCAATAAGATCATGGGAGACCCCTTCCACCCCTGCAACGGACTGTTCCAGCTGCTACGGTCAGGCAAACGCCTCCGTTGCCATGCTGTGAGAATGGAGAGGTTGAGAAGGAGTTTCTTCCCAGAGGCCATTAGGACGGTAAACTCCTATCTCACCAGGGACTAACTTTACTGAACCACTCTACTGCTTTTTTTTTTTAATTGCTGTTTTTTTCCCTTTTTCCTTCCGCCTACAATATTTAATATGTAAAAGAATATGTGATTCTGTTCCATTCTCTTTGCAGTTTGTTTGGTTGTTTGTTTGTTTGTCTTTTTGCACAAAGTCCGCAAGCATTGCCACTTTTCATTTCACTGCACATCTCGTATGTGTATGTGACGAATAAACTTGACTTGACTTGACTTGAGACTGGGTGAGTTTTCTCTGGGTGCTCCGGTTTCCTTGTACAGGTTTGTAGATCAATTGACTTCAGTAAAATTGTCCCCAGTGTGTAGGATAGAGCAAGTATACGGGTGATCTTTTAAATGCTGTGTTTGCTATTAAATGCTTTTATAGTACCTGCATCAAAGGCGGACAGGTGTGTACGTTAATTGGCTTAGGGTAAAAAGTGTAGATGTCCCTAGTATGTGTCGGATAGTGCGTGTAGACAGGGGGGAGTCATTGGTTGGCGCGGACTCGGTGGGCCGATGGGCCTGTTTCCCTTGCTGCATCTCCAAAGTCTAAAATATGTAGTCTTTATATCTAAAATATATGTAGGTACAGAGGGAGAGGTCAGAGAGGAAGGGGGAGGTGGTGTAGACAGTTAACGCAGGTAGGTGGGACCAGTGTAGGTGGGGCATGTTGGCTGTGGTGAGCAAGTTGGGCCTGTTTCCACACTGTGCGACACTATGACTTTGACAAGCGACCAAGATGCTGAGGTTCACCGCTGGATTCTGCCATTCCTCAGCGATCACCTCCCTTTCCCTGCTATTCCCTGTACCTCAGCAGGGAACACCTCGTCAGTTGTGGCCTCAGGAAGATCGGCATATCGACGGAGCATCGAGCAAGCTTTTTAATTCAAGCCATGGCCGCCACAGACTCGCAGTGGAGCACAACAATGTACAGCAATGGACAAAGAACGATTAACAAACCAACTCTCCTGCCCGCGCATGGTTTATAGGTTGGAAACAGCAGGTGGATCATCTCAAAGGTCAAAGTCTGTTCGCGTTCGTTCTTGAGCAGATTTCGTTCGGACAGGTGTTGCAAGGATCTTCAGTACAAGTATCCTTTCCAATGTGCAGTCTTCTTTGTTTTAGATTTTACAATTGATGTCCTTGTTCTCCAGGGATGGTGCCCGACCCGTTGAGTTACTCCAGCACATTGTGTCCTTTTTCGTGTCCATGGATACCCCATAGAACCTCGCGTAGACTTCCACAGAACCTCACATGGACTTCCTGAGAACCTCCCATGGACTTCTGTAGCACCTCCCCTGGACCACCTCAGATCCTCTTATGGAATTCCTTAATTAAAACCTCTCATGGACTTCCCCTAGAATCTCCCATGGGCTTCTGCAGAACCTCCTGCTGACTTTTGTAGAACCTCTTATGGACCTCCATTGAAACTCCCATGGTCTACCTTAGAAACTGCATTAGATTTCAATAGAACGTCCTATGGACTTCCACAGAACCTCTCATGGACTTCCCCTAGAAGCTCCCAAGGTCTTCCTTAGATTTAACCTTTTACGGACTTCCATAGAAGCTCCCACGGACTTCCTCAGAACCCTCGTGGAATTCCATCGGACGTGTCATGGACTTCCCTAGTACCTCACATCGACTTCCATAGAACCTCTTGTGGACTTCCATAGAACTTCCCATAGACTTCCTTGGGACCTCCATGAACTTCCATAGGTCTCATGGACTTCCTTAGTTTAGTTTAGAGATACAGCATTGGAAACAGGCCCTTCGGGCCACAGAGTCCACGCCGACCAACGAACCCCGTACATTAACACTATCCTACACACACTCGGGACAATTTTTACATTTACCAAGCCAATTTATCTACATACCTGTACGTCTTTGGGGTGTGGGAGGAAACCGAAGATCTCTTGAGAAAACGGGGAGAACGTACGAACTCCGTACAGACAGCACCCATAGTCGGGATCGAACCCGGGTCTCCGCAGTAAGGCAGGAACTCTACTGCTGTGCCACCGTGCAATCTCTCATGGACCTCTGTAGAACCTCCCATGGACTTTCAAAGAATCACTCATGGACATCCATAGGATGTCTCGGTCTTCCATAGAACCTCTAATGGACTTCAATACATCCTTCCATAGACTTACTTGAAGCCTCTAATGGACCTCCTTAGAACCTCACATGGACTTCCACAAGATGTCTCATGGGCCTCCATCGAAACGCCATGGACTTTCACAGAACCTCCCATGGACCTCTGTAGAACCTCGCATGGATTTCTAAGAAGGGGAAGCCCATGAGAGGATCTAAGAATGGGCTTCCCCTAGAAGGTCCAATGGTCTTCCTAGAACCTCTTACGGACACCCATTGGAAGGGTCACATGGACCTCTGGAGAACCTGTATGGACTTCCCATAGAACATCTCATGGACTTCTGTAGATCCTCCCATGGACTTTCCTCCTGACATGCATCTCACTCCGCTGCCATTGCAGTCCAGCCACCAGGAACTGCAGACACCGGTTTGCAAAGAGAGATGGATGCAAAGCGCTGGAGGAACCGAACGGGCCAGTCGGCATCCATGGCGAGCGCGGGCAGGCCACGTTTCAGGTCGGGGACCCTTCTTCAGACCCGTCGGGTGGGTCCGGCACTCAGCTGCCACCGGCAAAACGCTCAACCCTGTCCCCTCTATTAGACTTCCACAGAACATCTAATGGTTAGAAACTCTCATGGACTTCCATAGATCTCTCCCATAGACTTGATTGGAACATCTAATGGACTCCCATAGATCTCCCCCATATTCACTGGAACATCTAATGGACTTCCATAGATCTCCCCCATAGACTTCATTGGAACATCTAATGAACTTCGTTAGAACCTCTAAGGGTCACAGTTTAAGGATAAAGGGGGAAATCTTTTAGGACTGAGATGAGAAAAACATTTTTTTTCACACACAGAGAGTGGTGAATCTCTGGAATTCTCTGCCACAGAAGGTAGTTGAGGCCAGTTCATTGGCTATATTTAAGAGGGAGTTAGATGTGGCCCTTGTGGCGAAAGGGATCGGGGGGTATGGAGAGAAGGCAGGTACAGGATACTGAGTTGGATGATCAGCCATGATCATATTGAATGGCGGTGCAGGCTCGAAGGGCCGAATGGCCTACTCCTGCACCTATTTTCTATGTTTCTATGTCTATGTTTCTATAGAACCTCTCATGGACTTCAATAGGATGTCCCGTGCGCTTCCATAGAACCTCCACGGAACTTCCCATGGACCTATGTAGAACCTTCCCTAGACTTCCTTGGAACCTCTTATAGACACCCTAAGGTTGTCACATGGACCTCAGTGATGCTGAATATCCCACGGTCTAGGCATAAGCTTAGGGGCGACAGACCGCGCCTTTACGGTTGCAGCTCCTAGACTGTGGAACAGCATCCCCCTTCCCATCAGAACTGCCCCCCCCCCCCCTCCATCGACTCCTTTAAGCCAAGACCAAAAACGTATCTATACTCCCAAGCCTTTCCTGACGTCCACTGAGCGAGGGCTATATGTATATTATGTATGTAGTTTGTTTGTCTATACTATTCTTATAACAAATGTAAAGCACTTTGGCCAACGAGAGTTGTTTTTTAAATGTGCTATATAAATAAATGTGACATGACTTGACTTGACTCAGTAGAACCACCTATAGACTTCCTTGGAACCTCCCATGAACTTCCATAGAACTTCTTGTGGACTTCCATAGGATGGAGGCGAAATGGAGGGATAGAAACATAGAAACATAGAAAATAGGTGCAGGAGTAGGCCATTCGGCCCTTCGAGCCTGCACCGCCATTCAATATGATCATGGCTGATCATCCAACTCAGTATCCTGTACCTGCCTTCTCTCCATTACCCCCTGATCCCTTTAGCCACAAGGGCCACATCTAACTCCCTCCCAATGAACTGGCCTCAACTACCTTCTGTGGCAGAGAGTTCCAGAGACTCACCACTCTCTGCGTGAAGTCTCTGGAGTGGGGTGGGATGGAGACCCTCCCCCCCCCCCCCCCCCCCCCCCCCCAACTACTCAACCCCCCTCTCCCTCACCACCACCATCCCCGGGGAGTTCAGTGGTTGCCCCTTGAGCGTTGTTGGGCATCGCTGCCCGTGTTGGTGATCAGCGCGTTCCTCAGCGCCCGGACGCCAGGGCTCTTCTGGAAAGTCTCGGTGGCGAAGTAGTAGCAGACGGGGTCTAGCACGGTGTTGAGGCAGGCCAGCGGCACAGCGGCGTGGTAGGCTCGGTCGAGGCCGAAGTCCTTCGTCGACGGCTCCACGAGCATCAGCAGGAGGACCATGTGGTAGGGCAGGAAGCAGAGGGCGAAGACGGCCAAAGTGACCGCCACCGTGTTGCGCACCCGGGGCCAGTCCTGCCGGGCGGCCGGGCTCCGGCGGACGGACCTGAGCAGCGCCAGAGAGCAGGCCAGCACGGTGGCCAGGGGTACCCCGCACCCCATCAATAGGGCGAAGGCCAGAGCGGCCGGGTTTGACACGTAGTTCGGCCGGTCCTTGAAGCAGTAGGTGGTGTTGGAGGTGTTGGCGTTTTGTTGACCTTCTAGCCCTTTGCCCAGCTTGAGGTACAGGTAGGGAGGCAGGCTGGCCCCCACCACCACCAGCCAGACCAGAGCACTGTACCAGGGGGCTCCCCTCCTCGCCCCACTCAGCCGGGACCTCATGGGGAAGCAGATAGCGGCGCAGCGGTCCAGGCTGATGCAGGCGAGGAAGAAGATGCTGGCGTACATGTTGACCAGGAAGACCATGCCGGAGATCTCGCAAGCCAGCCGCGGCGGCGCCTCTGGGTGCCAGGCGTCCGTGTAGAAGGCGACCCGGACGGGCAGCGAGGCGGCCAGCAGCAGGTCGGCGCAGGCCAGGTTCTTCATGTAGACCGTGGTGTGGGAGCGCACGGCCGCGCAGCGGAAGAAGAAGACGAGAGCCAGAGCGTTCAGGGGCAGACCCAGGGCTGAGGTCAGGCCGAAGGCGGTGGCGAACACAGAGTCACTCCA